>NW_017721645.1:0-25136 GCF_001865875.1 Lupinus angustifolius | reverse complement strand
AAGCATGGATTTCAGTAGAAATTTTAGTAATAAAAAATTTAATTAGTATTTGTATAATGCACAGATAATTTTAATTCATTTTTTTTAAACAACAGTGTCGAGGCACCAAAACAATTTATTAACCAAAGAGAGTTACAAACAAGGAAGGAGAATTAAGAGACAAATCTAAAGTTAGGAAGAGTTAAATGATTCCTATTAACTTCATCCAATATAAAGCTAGGAGCATGATTCCACCATTCTATATTTTGGATTGATAGACCAAAGTTGGCAAGTTGATCCGCACAAGTGTTTCCCTCCCTATAAATATGAGTAGCAACCCAATTCATGGATGAAAGGAATTTTTTGCAATGATTCCATTTACTTAGAAGCTTCCATGGAGGAGTTGCTTTGTCATTGAAGATGTTCACCACCATCATTGAATCACATTCCAACCAAATATTTTACCAACCCTTATGATGAGCAAATCTTACAGCGAGAATAGCAGCTGATATCTCCACAAATAAAGCATCATTGCAGCCATTAAAGCAAGCAAAGCAAGCAAGAGTATGACCCTCATGGTTTCTGAAAATTCCACCACCAGCAGAGGGACCAGGGCTTCCTCTAGCTGCCCCATCCGTATTAATTTTGACAGTTGCTTGGGCAGGGGGCACCCAAATTACCTCTATTATTTTAGGAGCCTTGGAGTAGTGAGCTTGAATATGGAGATGCTTCAATAAAACCAAGTCAGTAATTGAGTTGTTTGCATAGGTTTTGGAGTTGTTACCAGACAAAGATATTGCCAACTTTATCCTAGACAAAGCTATAAGTAAACTGATCAAAGTGTTGTTGAATCTAGCTTGATTTCTGTAGAACCAAATTGTGCTGATAGCATGAATTATAGATGCTATGATAACCTGCTTGACTTGCTCACTCCAGTTCCTTCTGCTTATCTTCAAAAGGTTTGTGATGGAAGAAGTATCAAGGTTAGTAGAAAGAGTGTAGCTCAACCAATTCCAAACAGAAACAGAGAAAGAGCATTGAAAAAACAAGTGCATAGAAGACTCCTCATCTTTCCTGCATAGGTTACAGATAGAAGCCATGACACAACCACGTCTCTGAAGATTCTCATCAGTTGGCATCTTGTTATTGTTCATTCTCCAAGTTAGAAAGGATTTTGAAGGAGGGATGGGATCAGACCAGATGAGTTTACCCCAATTGCTCTAGACTGAACCAGGATTCATGTGCAGATAGGCTACCTTGGCAGATAGCAACCCATCAAGGGAATTCTTCCAAACTAGCTTGTCTGTATCACTATTGATAATTATGCTGCCAATCTTTGATGTGATTTGAGGGTAATTGTTTATCAGCTCTCAAATCAGAATGGAACTGAGTAGGAATGTTTAGAGTTTCCACTAATGGTTCTCCTAACCAGTTATCTAGCCAGAAGTTTGTTTTGTGCCCATCACCAATTATCCAGATTGAATTGTTGTGCAAGATGTGCCAATGTGCTTTGATAGCAAGCCATATTGAGGATTTGAAGTATCTACTTGAAGGAGTAGGATTAGATCCAAACCTATTCCTAAAAAACAAAGCCCAATCATGATTGGAGTTGGCCATTTCCCAGGCAAGCTTGAGCATAACAACATGATTTATCTTCTTTAGAGATCTGATACCCAATCCTCCTTCCTTGTAGGGCAAGCAAACATTTTTCCAAGCCACAGTGACTAGCTTCCTCACCTCAATGTTACCAGACCACACAAAGTTTCTTATGCACTTGTCAATGTGCTTAAGAAGAGAGTTAGGCCAAGCATAAATGTTGAAACTATAAAGCAGCATGCTGTGAATTACAGATCTGACTAGCTCAACTCTGCCCATGATTGATAGCAAAGCCCCTTTCCAAGTAGCCAGCTTGCTAATTATCCTATCAGCAATTTTTTGTAAATGAATCCTTCTTGGTTTCCCCAAGAAAATAGGAACTCCAAGGTAAGTTAGAGGCAAACTGCCAGCAGAAAACCCAAGAACCTGAGCTATAGAAGCAATTTTCATGTGAGATGAAGAAGCTGAGTAGAACTTACTTTTTGAGGCATTGACACATTGACCAGATATTTCTGAGTAATTGATGAGCAATTGGTTGATTTTGCGAAGCTCAGATTTCTTTCTTTTGCAGAATATAAAGATGTCATCAGCATAGAGCACATGTGAAGGAGTTTTAATTCCTTTTGGGCCCTCAATAGTGCTAATTTGCCCCTCAACCCTCAGCTTAGATAGCCCTCTGCTAAGAACATCCTCAACAAGGCAAAAAAGGAGAGGAGAAAGAGGATCTCCTTGCCTCACACCTCTAGTGCACTTGAAAAAACCAACCATTTTGCCATTAACATTAATGGATAGCCTTGCAGAGTGTAAAATGATTCTAATCCAATTTTAATTCATAAAAAATATGAAAATATAATTATAAAACATTATAAATATCCAATGGATGTAAAATCTTAAAACTGTTCTAATTAGAAAATTAAATTTTAGATGCGTAACTGAATTATAAAATTGAAATTAGCAGAGCAGAACTATAATTAATAATATATTTCATTTTGTATATGCATGTACAATAATATCATTAATGTTATTATAAAATTAGTGTTGGTAATTTAAAATACATATCTGAAAAAAGGAAAAAATTAAATATAAAAAATAAGTAAGTACAAATGGTATTTTATTCAAATATATATATTTTAAACCTATGGAAAAAATTATGAACATTCATTCAGATTGAACAGACAAGACTAAATTATATTATGAGTTGGTAATAATACATAAACAATTATAACCGTGCTGATTTTATTATAATTATAGTTGTAATTCCTGAGTGTGTTCATATGCTTAAGATTCTAAGACTACCATATCAACATTTAACTTTAGGACTCTTAAAACTTTATACTAGCTCATTCCTAAGACTGGTATATAATTAGTTTAATATTGTACACGAAATAAAAATATAACTAGCTAGAGACATTTAGAAATGGAATTAAAAATAATTATAGGTCTAACTAGAGTTTTAAGCATAAATTTCATTAATTATGTTTCAAGCATAAAACGGAACCATATTACACATAAGACCTTATCCAATGATTTTCATATGTCAATATTGACGCCTTTTATATTTCAATCATCAATCTCGTTTTCTACTCACATTTCGTGAATAGCTTATGATTGACTTACGTTTGCCTATTCATTCATCACGATGATCACATTCACAAACATCATTATAGTCATTATCACTGGTGGACCACCACTACCCATGCCGTCATCATCATAAGTGCCACTTCAATTGCGATTTTTAATGCCATCACAACCATTACTACCACTAGCTCCACTCGCAAAAAAGAGAGATATTTCACATATATGGTTTCATTAATTTAAAATAACTCATTATAACATCATTTTATACAATGGGTAAAAACATTATGCATTTTAAATATCAATCATATAATTTATGTTGCTAAGAATTTAGATCAAAGATCAATATCCACATTTGCTTCTTAATGTTGGAATTGAAGTTGACACTTGAAGCCAACAATAAACTTCTTTCCAAACAGTAGAAGCAAATTCGTAAGATAGAAAAAGATGCTCAACAGATTCTTCGTGGTTCAAGCAAATGGCACGCTTAGCTTCATCAACATTAAGAAGAACATGTCTCTTTAATTTGCATGATGTTGTCTTGTCTTCTACCAAAGGATCAAATCTTTGGAGGATGATTTGGTTCACTGTTGTTTGGTCTATTTTGATTATGCGGAATGATTTTATTGTCTCAGATAAGCCTGTGAGCTATGTTCATATTATGGATTTGATTCAAGCTAGATCTTGGACCTGGTTTTTGGTAAAAGTAGCTCCTACATCATTAGTTTTTGCTAATTGATGTAATGACCCAAAATCTTGTATTTTACTTTCTTCTAAAAAGATGTATTGGGTTAGCACCCCTTGTGCTGATTTTAATACATTTTGCTTAGCAAAAAAAACAATAAATCAAGTGGGCAATGTTTCAACTTTGCTTATATATTAATATTAAACACTATTTTGATGTTATTTATTGTTTGAACCTTAGGATCCAATTCCATCTCCAACAACTGAACATGGTTGGGGAAGTCTTGCACCACTTGCAACTGGGAATAAGACTTATCTTGTTGGACAAAGCTCTATTGGCACTCTTTTAGCTTCTGACCTGACTTTTGTGCTAGAGCACAACCTCCTCCGAAGGTAATTTGTTTAGTTTAGTTATAGGAATGAGTAAGGATATTCCCCAGTACTAAAGATACAAGTACAACAAAAAATAATCAAAAGACAATATGATATCTCATTTTTATGTTTTTATTTACAATGAAATAATATTTTTATCATTTTAGATAAAATGAGAAAAATTAAGTTGTATCTCCTGTACAAGAGGATCCTTATCCTATACATGCCAATCATATAGTTTTTTTTTGTTTAAGGTTGCTTTTATTATTTCCATTTTGTACGTTTCTTGAACTTTGGTCCATGGCTATTTTTTTTATGTTGTGCAAGTTAACATCAGAATGAATGCGTTAGTAGAAAACAAGCGCAAGATGGAGATGGTGCATGTTTAGAAAAGTGCTTTTCCCTCAACCAGTTGTGGGACCATTGTGTTTCATCTTTCTTCCAAGTGTTGAACTTCAACCCAACAAGGACATGTACAGAAATACAAGCAGAAAGAAATGGAGTAAGACATCTAATGAATATGTTTCATTGATAACATGGAATTATACAGAATATCACATCCAAACATAACACACATAATATACATAATATGTTATGACATACATAAATGCAGATGATGAATGATGTTTGTAACTCAGGATATGGGGTCAATATCCATGTGTTCAATATATGAATGTTATGTTTAGTTCATCCATCCTAACACCAATACTCTCCCAATAAACTATTCGGAAATAACCGAGAGTACATGTCCCATAACAAGCTGATTTGAACGTACCAACTTATTCCTTGCAAGGATATATGATCGATCTGTTCCAGTGGAACTGTCCATTTTGGGATGGTGTCGTATCAAACACTTTCTGGGCATCCCTCTCATTGATCATGATTGCAAAAAGGAGTTGTCAGATATTTCTAGTTTGCACTATGAGAACTATCCGATCCAACATAATACCTCATCCAGGAATATAAGGGACTCATCTCACCTAGACTTTCCCTCAAGGGTTTTGCTGATGCATCACCGCCATCACCGTCCCTCTCAACATCTTGGGGCTCATTCGTCTCTCATAAATTTCCTCTCCACTACTTCATTGTTCATAATGAGTATGCACACTAATTGAGGTTAGCCGATTAAATATTTTAATCAGTATTTATTTTTATATGATCGGTCCAGCCTAAGACATCTCCAAATGAATGCTTCTTGTGGGGCCCGATCTTACGTCATAAAATAAAAGATGAATAATATTCTCACCACTACGAACCATCGTTGAATCACCTTGGACAGGCCAATCGCCAAGTCACTTAAGGTTAGACGATCTCGCTGCGTGGTAAACATAACCTTTTGGGCATTGCCCTTAACGACATAACAGTCGATGATCATGTCAGGAGGGCCCTATGTAATCCCATTACCACCACCAACCTATACTACTGGTTGATAACGTTTACTTGTGCTATAGTGATAGGTATTTGTTTCATCTTTGGGACATCATTCCTTTTTAAAGTAGTTTATCTTGTATTACTCGCATTCCCATACTTTCCATCATTCAGACGATTTTATAACACAGATAATTGATTATACCAAAGGTTAATCGATTATTCCTAGTTACAATAGTTAAAAGAATTATGACTTCTGATATCCTTAATCGATTATCAGACTAGGTAATTGATTATGTCCCTTGGACATGGAGATTTTAGAATATTGATAATCGATTATGTTACATGTTAATCGATTATTTTTAGTTACAGTAGCTACAAGATTCTAATTTTTAATATCGATAATCGACCATGTTATATGTTAATCGATTATTCCTAGTTATAGTAGCTACAAGATTTTGATTTTTGATATCGATATTCGATTACCAACCATGATAATCGATTATGACCATTAGACATGGGGTGCTTAGAATACAGAAAATCGAATATCTCAAGGGATATTCGATCATTCCTAGTTATAGTTATTCGAGTGACGTTCATCCATGGATAAACACAACATTACTCCACACATAGACATAACTTAAACGATATGACTTAAGATATCATCTGTACTTAATCCTAATAGACAAACAATTGATTAAGTACATGATTTCTTAATACTTTAGACAACTCCAAACTTTTGAGGTAGTTTAAGAGGTTTGGATGTCATATTCTAACACCACTGTCACGATGTATTCTCCCTCATCTTAGAGTGTCTCCTAAGTGGTTCCCTTGGTGATAAGTGCAAAATGAGGATGCTGCCCAACTTCGGAAGCTTCGGAAATAAACACAAGAACAAATCAGTAGGTTTGTGAGTTAAAATTCTTACATGATAACCCTTAGGTAAAGACTTCTTTTAACCTATCATGGACTCAATTACTTTCATCCATCTAGTTCAAGATTATATATTCTTGAACCATCTTTTATGATTGAAAGTCTTTTTTAAGAAAATAATCCTTTTTAAAATAAGACTTTAACCAAGTTTATACTTTTAACTTTAAAACAAATTAATACTTTCTTGAAGACTTTTTAAGTCATATTCACCATTTTAAGGTAAGTTACTTAACCAAAGTCAGCACTTTAAATCAAGATCTCTTAACTTAAACTTACCACTTTAAAGTAAGCTAACACAAGTGAATTCAATACTTTTGAACAATAAAACTCTATGGTCATTTCAACACATTTCATTATAAAGAAACCACAAGGGTTGATAGTGTTGATCTCATTCATAAAAAAAATATTTTAAAATCAAGATATTTTATGTTAAACTTACCACTTTAAAGTAAGCTAACTAAAGTAGATTCAACAAAACTCTATGGTCATCTCAACACATTTCATTCTAAAGCAACCACAAGGGTTGATAGTGTTGATCTCATTCATAAAAATAATATTTTAAAATTAATATATTTTATGTTAAACTTACCACTTTAGAGTAAGCTAACTAAAGTAGATTCAACAAAACTATATGGTCATCTCAATACATTTTATTCTAAAGCAACAACAATGGTTGATAGTGTTGATCATATAATCAAGAACAACATATCAAAAGTTAATATTTTAAATCAAGATCTCTGAAGTTAAACTTACCACTTTAAAGTAAGCTAACTTAAGTTGATTCAATATAACTCTATGGTCTTCTCAACATATTTCATTCTAGAGCAACCACAAGGGTTGATAGTGTTGATCACATAGTCAAGAACAACATATCAAAACTTAACATTTTAAATCAAGATCTCTTAGGTTAAACTTACCAGTTTAAACTAAGCTAACTTAAGTTGGTTCCATAAAACTCTATGGTCATCTAAACACATTTTATTCTAAAGCAACCACAAGGGTTGATAGCGTTGATCACATAATCAAGAACAACATACTAGAAGATTATAACTATCTAATGGTGTAGGTGTTAGAGATTGAAAAAACAAAAAGAGAAATACCTTGAAATCTATTAGAAGTGCTTAGAATTCAAAGTTAGAAAATAAGGAAAATAAAGTGTTCTCCCTCAAGGCTAAGGGGTTGCTTTTATAGAGGGGAAATCAGATTTGGGGGAGATCAAAATGGTTCCCCAAAATCATGATGGTGTAAGGAGTTGATGAGTGATTTAGGAGATTATGTAAGTGATTACACTTTTGCTTATTCAAAAAGCAAGCTTGACTCATGAATAAGTGATGTGACTAATGCGATGAAACATCATGATTAAAATCATGCTCGAGTATCATCGGTTAATGAAACATCGTGATTAGAACATCGAAACTTGGAATTCGAAGTGAAAAATATCTAGAGATGAGTTATGGACAAACTTGATGTCTATATTGACTCGGAATTGTATTTTGAAGTCAATGACGCAATCATAATTCCATTATGAGTTATGGAACTCAAAAATCACATTTGGGCCGAATTTAGGGTGCATTTGAGCCCGAAAGAGGCCTGAAGACTTTCCGTCTCTGAAAATTATGAAAATTTATTACAAATTAGGAAATCACAATAAAAGACTTAAACTCAGCTGAGGTTTAGCCTAAATCAATACTGATTAATTTATAAAATTAATCGCTTGTCAATTAAATAATTAATAAAGCGCACGCAGAAAATCACGGTGTTACAATCCTCTTCAACTTATAAGATTTTCGTATGAACAAGGGAATCAAGCCGGTTCCTTGGAAGCTAAGCAACCATATGAACAAGTGTAAACATTTAATGCTTCATATGCAAGTGAAAGTGTCCCCTATAATTAGGGAAGGCAATGCTTGTGCGGATAGATTAGCCAACTTTGGTGTGACTTGCGGATTGGACTATTGGTGGGATCACCCTCCTTCTTTCTTGTTGTTTGAATTTCATAGAAATTTGGTGTCCCTCCCTAACTATAGGTTTAGGGGTATGTAATGGTTTCCTTTTCTATTAATATATCTTTGGGTGGGTTTGCACCCTTGCTTTAAAAAAAAATTATTAGGTACATTTTGTACAAATAAACGTTAAAATAAAAACTATTAAATGAAATTAAAGGTATTTAAAAGATATTAAAGTTTTTAAAAGAATTAATTAATTTAAATAAATTATTATTATTTTAAAGGGGGTTTTAGTAAGTACATTTTAAATAATTAAACCTAAAAATACCCAACCAGAAAATTATATTCAACCTAAAAAATGCATTGAACTAAAATAAATAAGTAATCCTAAATATAATTATTTTTAAAAATATTAAATAAAAAACTAATTATGATAATAGAATTTCACCTCTTAGTAGACATAATATATTATATAAGGAGGATGAAAGCAGATTCAAAGGATTCAAAGGTATAAGACATTTGGGGTAAAAAGGGAATGAGATGGGTTAGAATTTAGTTGAGAGTGGTATTCTTAGAGGGAGGCGTAAGACTAAGATTGCAACTAAGAGAGGAGGGGTGAATTAGTTGACTAGAAATTATGACCATTTTTTTGCAAAATGAAGAGTGAAAGTGCAGCGGATAATATTACAGAAAATAAACAAGAATAAATCAAAGAGGTAAGAGAGAAGAGAGTACACAAGGATTTTATACAGGTTCACCTTCTTGTCCACCGAAGGCTACATTCAGTACTCTTGCAGCACAAGAGATTTTCCACTAAATATTATGAGTTGTAATTACAATATCTGACCCTGAAATCTCTATGTACCTTACACACTCACTAATACTTATCACCTTGGAAAACACATTTCCAAGTAACTCTATCCCCTTTCTATTCACACCTCGTGAAAGAAAGTAATTACAATGAATGAAGAATTTGAATGATGGCTTGGATTGTCTTTACAATTATGAAATTTAATAACACTTGCAATCAAATCAACTCTTTTGTATACTTAGTAAATAATGCTCTTTTAAGTTTACAAAACTTCGAAACACTTTTACTTCAAGCAACTCAGAAAAATAGCTTTGAAAGTTTGAGTTCAAGTTGCTATAAGTGTAGAAAACTATTTCAGAAAAGTGTAGGAAAGTTGTGAGAAAAGTGTGAAAGAGTTGTTCAAAGAGTTGTTTTCATTGTGAGTTCTAAGACCTTTAAATAGGCATTCCAATAAGTCATTGTGCCTTTATGAAAGAGTAGCAATTGTTTGGAATGAAGGCATTTCGTTTAGGATGAAAACCCTTGAGTTTCAAATCTGAAAAACTGATGTAACAACTCTCAGTAATCGATTACAGCAAGTGGGTAATCGGTTGCCCAAACGTGACATTTTGAAAAATTATATTGAGTAATCGGTTACTCAAACTCTCTGTCCAACAGTGAATTTAAAATTCACTTAGAGTAATCGGTTACTCCAATTTAAATATTGTTGGATAACTGATTCTCACTCATGTAACATGTTACTCAAATTTCAGTAACCTGTTACACATTATTTTGAAAAATGTTTTCATTTAAAACTTAAAGTGTTTCAATTCCTTTTAAAATATTTTGAGCATTACTACTTTAGTATATTAAAGAGTATAGGATAGAAGTACCTATTTAGACTTAGACTAATTGTCTTGAAGCTTTAATCTTCTTGGTCTTCATAAGTAATCTTTCTTTTCTTCTTTTTAGTGATGTTATGTCTTCATCAAAACCTTGTCAAAGTCAAAAGTAAGATCTTTTTCACAGGAAGATGTCAAATGAGGTAGGAAATCGGTATTTAGACTTATAAAAAGGATCAATCCGCTAGTCGGATTATTAGTTTTTTCCTTCCATATTTTTCTCTTTTGGGAACCTTTAACTCATTAACAAGCATAAGTAATAACTATCTTGACATCGTTTAGAGCATAGGAAACACATATTAGTTGGATTGAATATAACAATTGAGTGTTAAATATTTTTTAATGTTATCTAAATAGTCCCGCTACCACCTTACTTCTTACTCAGAAGTTAGGACTACAATCTAAACATAAATCGTAGTTGACTTTTTAGCCAAGCTAGATTTCAGTTGAACCCTATAGCTTATACCTGTTTTGACAAGTGTTTGGTGGAATGATAATAAATTACTCCTCGGAAGAGGGGAAGGGTGCTAGTGTCCCTCACTTTAAAAAAATCATACTTTTCTACCCAAAAAAATTGCTTCACCGATCATTTTGTGACAACTAAATAGGACTAGTAAAGAGGTGAATCTGGATTGGGTTTATACTTATCTACCCCAAACCTCAAATTCATATCTTGAAATTGAACCCAAACTCAACAAGTTAAAAATAATAATCATATTCCTGAATACATCGGATTTTTGATAACCCATATTCGTTGGGTTTCAGGTAACTGAATCCGACAAAAAACCCGACCAAAAGATCTTGCAATTCACTTCAATATTATCAGTGAAACACTCTTACAAGATGTCAAATTGTGAATTAAGTAAATCACTCTTATCAAATGTTGAATATTCTCTTATGCCTTATTAGCAGATGTTGATTTCAGTAAAGTAGTGAATTCCAACAATGTGCAACCCTTTCTTTTGGATTTTTTGGTATTACCAATGATATTCTTCCACTATTTGGATAAAGAACTAATCCCTTTCGGGGTGTATGGTTGTCTCACTCAACAAGTGTCGCTCACATGAATCAAACTCTTGACATTTTGGCCGTATTGATAATCTACATTACGCTAGAATTAATAACTTCTTACAAAGAACAAAAGAAATTATATTCTCACATATAAAGTGATTAAGTTTGAGATCATTATGTATTGTTCTTTAGTTTTGTTAGATGTCAATATAGCTGAAAATCCATGTAAGGCTATTGTGTCTATTAGGTGGATGTGGAGCTATTTCTTAAAGTGTTAAGCAAACACTTACTTCATCTATTACGATAGTGATTTAGCATTCTTATATCCCATTTAAGAAATTCAGAGTGGTCAAATGTCTATACAGCATATTGACACAAACTCCAAGTTGCAGATCTGCTCACTAAAGATTTATCAACTAATGTCTTTCACAAGTACATTTCTCATATAAATAATGTATTTTTTGAGGATATTCCAGTTCATTGGGAGTTTGTATATGGATGTTATTTCAGACTAGACATAAAGATCAATAAAGTTTTTTTGCAGAATAAGGTTTATGGTTCAGTTTCACTGTGAAATCTATTTATGTGGATCTCATTAAAGTAAAAGAGAACCAAATGAAAATTGACATGTATAGCTCACATTCATGTGATTTTCATGCAACATATTTCATGATTAATCTAATGTCATTTTGTTGTGTTAATAATAGTGATCATTGATTGGTTTAGTTATGATTGATATAACGAAAGCTACTTTGGTTCTATATATTAATATAATTAATGGACGAGACAATAATATGTCTAAGGTTTATAATGACGGTATTTGTTTGAGCTCATAAAGTCTAACACAATTTGTAAAATCACATATGTGACTAGTGGGAGATTGTAATGAATTTTTTATCACACAAGTAATGTTTAAATGTGTTTCAGGTCATTATATTAAGTAGCCAAATTAAAGTGATCATTTCAATATGGTATATAACAATAGACATAATTGTCATGAAAATTATTGTGTATACTAAAAGTCTTATTTCTATTTTATAGTGGGCAAAATAGAAATAAGAAAATAAAGTAGCATCACCCTTCATTGAAGGTTATGCACTTCTTATAAATAAGGGTTATGGTCTCCAATTGTAGACTAACTTACGAGACAAATAACATTGAACACAAAATAATTCTCTTCATGCCATTAGAGGAGAAACTAAGGCTAAAAGTGGTCTACAATTGGAAGACCAAAGAACCTACATGTTCTACTATGAACATGATTCACACATAAAGACATATGACATGCAGTTGATGGATACATAATGCTAAGGATGATATAAAGTTCATTCATCATATTCTCAAATGAATACATTAAGGTACACTTCCACTCTACTTTCAATATTTATTCTTAATGATTTGACATAAAAGATCTTGACCATATATGATGATAATGTTCATCATTTTTAATATATTTTATGTATATTTAAATATAAAGTCTCCCATCATTAAATTCTATCCATTAAAGATTTTCCTACACAAACACCTCTTGATATCATACGAACCATTCTTTTGTTGCCACTGTGGGTTGACCAACTTGCATGCACCATAGAAGATTCCCCGTAACATTGGAGAATGATTTATTTTCCTAAATCGTGCCTCAAATCATGTTTTGAAACAATGAAAACATATTATGTCAATTACAAAAATAAATGTTCATTCTTTTTTTATTTTTGTTTCAATATCATTAATATAAAACATAATTTGGAACAACACATCCTTATCACATAACATTTGAATGCGCGTAGGTGAATGATTAATTCAGTGTTGTTAAAACTGTACCAGTTATCAAATCGGTCAGGGTACTGATATAGTGGTACAGTGGTTCAACTGGTGGTTCAGTAATTAAACCTCATGCCGGTTAAACCAGACATATATGCTTATATTTATATATATAAACCTATAACATTTTTTTTTCAAATAGGTAGATACTCAAATTTATAATCCATATTCATAATCTATTCAAAATTCACATAAACAAACAACTTTAAGTATTTAACAAATTCAAAGTCTAAATTACAAAACATATATCATTCCAAAAATATCACTTAACAACTGCAAAATATAAATAAATTACACAAGTTCACAATTTACTCTACAAAACAAATAAATTTAGAGTTTTAACATTTAATATTAAGGAGTCAAAGTTGTCACTGAGATTACACACAAAAGTTAGGAACCAAAAGATGTAATCTAAGTATGCTTGCATGTGACTTGAAGTGTTGAAGAAAGTTTGGAAAGATGGGTCACCTTTTAATGAGTTTTTAAGTTTTTTATAAAAAAAAAAACATGTGTATAAACCGGCCAGTTTAGTCAAATACAGACCAGTTCACCAGTTTTGACCGGTTTTGACCAGTTTTGACCGATTTTTGGCTAGTTTTGACCGGTTTTGATATTTGACCAATTCAACATCTATACCGTACCGGTTACAGATCCGGTTCACCGGTTTTCCGGTTAAACCGGACGGTACACTATGGTTTTTACATCATTGGATGAATTTGATAGGTTGGGTGAAATAGAAAGCAAGTGCGGCTCTTGATTGGGGATAGCAAGTGACTTTGTGGGCAGAAAGACTTTTTTAATATAACATTTGCATAGGATCCTCTTCCTTATTATTTTATGGCGCATTCCACTCACTAAACTTAATACTCCCATTAACATTTTGTAGCTTTAATCCCTCAACCAAACTTAGTTTCATTCCCATAGGCAAATAATCCAGAAATTACAATTTTGGACATTTATAATGTGTAAAAATTGTATACTCAATTTTAAATAATGTTATTAAATTTGGATTGGTCAATGACTGAATCAGGATACTGAGTCAATGAATCATTAATTGGACCATTGAGTTAATAGTTAGATTAGTTGATTCAATTTATATTAAAAATTCTAAAAATCTCATAATATTAGCTTAAATTATTAAATAATTATATACTCCAAATTTAAAAACATTATCATATCTAATTAAATAATTAATAAAGAAGATTTCAATGTAATATAATCATGCTTTAATAGCAACAAAAACACAGAATAAGTTTAAAACTAAATTAAAAATAAAGGTTTTGTTATAACATAAGTTAACAAATGACAAACATAAGTACATAACTATAAGTAAGTTAAAAACATTTGATTTTTTCATCCTAAAATACTGCTTTGATTGTTTTTTAAAAAATATTTTTTCAAGTCACAAATTTTAGGCTTAAATCAACTGAGTTGATCAAATTTTGATATAAACCAGTTAGATGAGAGGTTCAAATCGGTCAAATATCAGGTTCACGATTGAACGAGTCAGACCGGTCAATCTGAGGTGAGTTTTATAATACTGGTTTCAAATACTATACTAGAACTGTAAAACAATAGTACTTTAAATTGTCATTTAAGAACACTTTGGGATGTCATCTATGTGCGCACAGTATAATATATAGGATTAGATTTAACGATGTTTCAAAAATACTGTAGAAAATAGATATTCAACAACATTCACTCAAGTGATTAATGTAGAATACGATACTTTCTATAGAGAATAATGATTGTTGAAGCTAACGATAGTATTATTTGATATAGCAGAGTTGTTAATGCATCAATTATCATATTAATTGGTATCACCAAATATATCCAACAACACATATATGCATACTAACAATATATGCATGTTCAAATTAAGTTATTATATTAATTATATATGAATGCAATATTAAATACATTGTCTTTTACAATCCAATGTTAGAAAAAATATTATGTATTTTTAATTCATTAAATTTAATATTATCTATTAATATTTCTATAAATAGAAGTTATATAGACAAAAAATTTAAATAATATAAAATTTATAGTAAGTGACAACGATAAATTTAAATTTTGAGAAACAACATGTTGTAAATTTAAAATATGAATTGTAAGTCAGCGTAAAGTGTGACAAAGCTAATTTAAACATTCTAATTACCAATTCTATTATTTAATATTATACTCACATTTATATTGTCATATTACAAATTTATAGTCATAAATACAAGTTATATAGGCTAAAATTTTAAAAATTAAAAAGTATAAATTTATAGTGATAGTGATAAATTTAATTATAGTGAAATAATATGATATAAGTTAAAAATATAAATATAAAATGTAGAGATATAATATTGTATGAAATGTGTTAGAGATGTATATACATATTGAAAATATAAGTAAATATAAAAATAATAGTGATAAAATAGAAATATTTGTAAATTAGCCAGCAACGTTTTCTTCTAGTAAATATAATCTGAAATCAATATCATAAAAATAAAAATTATCTCCCTAGAAGATTTTCCTTTATCTATTGTATTGTTAGGGATTTGCGATTATACGATGTAATTTAACTTTGTCCAATTATACCCTTACAAATATTATACATTTACAAGAGGCATCCTATTATCTCCTTAAAATTAGATACAATGTTATCACTCTTAATAAAGTTTACATTTTCTATATCTAAAACTATAGTCTATCTTAAATTTATTATAGATTTATTAATAAAATAAATGTTATAAGGGATGACACTAGTGTGTATATATTGTTAAATGCCTATATTATATGGTTATTTGGTATTGATGTGTTTTATGTTACTTGTTATTGTTTAAATTCACCCAAAAAACTGGTTTAGAAACCTTGCAAAATTAGACAGATTTTCACATTTTCCCTTTCCTTTGTGGTGCAATTACATTTTTTATTGTTTTGATAGTGACTCACATTAGTAACAACCAATATAATGAAGTGCATGTACTCCTAGCTTTTTTGTATCTCTCTTTCTAGGTGAATGGATGAACAATTCTACAGGACAAGCTTTTTCACCACATGTTATCACCATAGGAGTTGGGGAGGTAGTCACATTCTTTCATTTCATAAGAGACATGTTTTGATGCTCTTATTTGTTTAGTTTTCTTATTCTTCATTTCTAGGATCTGATTATAAAGATGTTGAGGGTGTAGACATGATTACCAAACAAGTGTTCTATTGGTCCTATTTTGCTGTTGATTTCTGGTAAATATAGTAATTTGATTTGGAAAAAGACTGGTGAATAATCATAATCATAATACATGCAATATTATATGAACCAAGTGTATATAATGATGTGTTGATTATTAATGTTTTTTTTATTTCAGGCAAATGATGATGCAAGTATGTCTAATACACCTTTGTGAGTATAAGAGGATTTTCTAGAGCTAGCAACATTTAGGATTTTTGTTATGTATTTTGCTTTTAAAGTGTCATATGAAACTACTTTTAATTTTTGAGATTTTATGGTGTATTTGGATCTATAATGAAGGATAAATTATAACTCTTTCAACTATGTTACGCTACCTTGCTAATTTGCAATGAAACTTTATTATTATTAAGAACATTTGTATTTAGTATTGTATATTTAAATAATAATTATAAATTAATGAAATTAAAGTTGTGAAAATATGAAATTAAATTGAGGTTGAAATCCTCTAGAAACACATAATAATTACCTCTTATAGCATATCTCTATATATTATTCCGTGTTGTGAAGGTTGAAAATCTCCACAATTAACCTTCTCAAATAGTGGAGGTTTAAAGCCTCCATAGTAAACATTATAAAGACCTCCTCAAATAGTGGAGGTTAAAAACCTCCCCAAATAAACCACTACAAATATACAGGTACCAGAGGTTTTCAAAAACCTCTGTTAAACGCTTCTAGCGGTCATAATTGTGGAGGTTTTTGAAACATCCGCTAGTTATATCGTGGAGGTTAAACACCTCTACTAATCGCATAAAAAACCTCCAGTAAATACAAAATCTATTGTAGTGTGTATATATATTATTAAACATAAGAAATTATCAGTAATACGACATAGTTTAGCTTATTCATATTTTCCCATACTAATAATATGTGTTTTTTGAATTTACATTCTAGTATCTCTAAAACTAAATCTATCATTATGATTTATCAGTCAAAACACATTTATATTTTTTTATTTTTCAATTCCAGTATATATAAATTTTATATATAAAAGTATTAATCTGTAATATTAAATTTGACTGATTGAAAAAGGCCGATAGACCTGCGTGGATTTCGGTAGAAACTTTACTAGTAAAAAGTTGAGCGAGTTTTAATGAAATTATATTGATACCCTCGAGTTTTAATGAAATTACATAAGTCATTCAGATATTTTTTAAAACTCACACAAACTACCCTAAATTATCTATATACGTTACACTGACTACCTCTGTAAGAGAGATAAATTTAGTTTCTTAAACAAAAAAATCATACCGAGTGTAATTAAGTCAAACAAAGTATGATATAGTGCAAAGACAAAATCAAATAGTATGAAAGTCGATGTCAATTTTTTATTTTTTATTCATTACAAACTACATCATTAATTCGTAGGAGATGTTTAAATTACTTTTATACTATATTGTAACTAACGAAAATAATGAATGAACATCGCCTCTTATACTATTTGGACTTATCTTCACAATATATCATACTTTGTTTGACTTAATTATACTCATTTTCATTTTTTATTTAAGAAATTACACTTATCTCTCTTATAGGGTAGTCAATGTAATATATATCTAGTTAAGGGTGATTTATGCATGTTTTAAAAAGGTCTAGGTGATTTATATAATTTCGATAAAATTCAAGGGATTTGAATGTAACTTACTCAAAACAATTTAATTAGTATTTGTATAATTAGTATTAATATAGTTTGAAATCAATATCATAAAAAGAAAAATTATCTCCCTAGACGATTTTCCTTTATATATTGTATTGTTAGGGATTTGCAATTATACGATGTAATTTAACTTTGTCCAATTATACCCTTACAAGTATTATACATTTGCAAGATGCATCCTAATATTCCTATTATCTCCTTAAATTAGATACAATGTTATCACTCTTAATAAAGTTTACATTTTCTATATCTAAAATTATAGTTAATAAAATAAATGTTATAAGGGATGACAATGTCTGTATAGACACTAGTGTGTATATATTATTAACATAAGAAATTCTCATTAACACGACATAGTTTAGCTTATTCATATTTTCCCATACGAATGATCTGTTTTTTTTTTAATTTACATTCTAGTATCTCTAAAACTAAATCTATCACATGATTTATCAGTCAAAACAAATTTATATTTTTCAATTCCAGTATATATAAATTTTATATATGAAAGTATTAATCTTAAATATTAAATTCACTGATTTAAAAAGGCCGTTAGTCCTCCATGGATTTCGGTAGAAACTTTACTAATAAAAAATTGAGTAAATTACATTAATACTTCTTGAGTTTTAATAAAATTACATAAATCACCCAGACATTTTTCAAGCTTACACAAACTACCCCAAATTATCTATATACGTTACGTTGATTACCTCTCTAAGAGAGATAAATGTAGTTTCTTAAACAAAAGTCGTACTGAATGTAATTAAGTCAAACAAAGTATGATATCATGCGAAGACAAGTCCATATAGTATGAAAGTCGATATCAATTTATTATTTTTTATTCGTTACAAACTACATCAATAATTCATAGGAGGTGTTTAAATTACTCTTATACTATATTGTAACTAACCAAAAATAATGAATAGACATTGACTCTTATACTTTTTGGTCTTATCTTCACAATATATCATACTTCGTTTGATTTAATTATACTCGTCTCCATTTTTTATTTAAGAAATTACACTTATCTATCTTATAGGGGTACTCAGTGTAATGTATATATCTAATTAGGAGTGATTTATGTATTTTTTTAAAAAGGTCTGAGTGATTTGTGTGATTTCGGTAAGACTCAGGGATGTCAATATAATTTACTCTAAAAAATTTAATTAGTATTTGTATAATGCACAACTAATTTTAATTCATAAAAAATATGAAAATATAATTATAAAAACAATATAAATATCCAATTGATGTAAAATCTTAAACCTGTTCTAATTAGAAAATTGAATTTTAAATGCGTAACTGAATCATAAAACTGAAATTATCAGAACTATAATTAATTAATATATTTTATTTTGTATCTGCATATACAATAATATCATTAATGTTATTATAAAATTAGTGCTGGTTATTTAAAATACATATCTGAAAAAGGATAAAAATTAAATATAAAAAATAAGTAAGCACAAATGTTATTTTATTTAAATATATATTTTACACCTACGGAAAAAAAATATATGAAGATTCATGCAGATTGAACAGACAAGACTAGAATATAATATGAGTTGATAATAATACATAAAGAATTATAACCGTCATGATTTTGTTATTTTATTACATTATAGTTGTAATTCCTAAGTGTGTACATATCCTTGAGATTCTAAGACTCTACCATATCATCATTTAACTCTAGGAGTCTTACAACTTTATACCTAGCTCATTGCAAAGACCTTTATATAATTAATTTAATATTGTATATAAAATAAAAATATAACTAGCTAGAGACATGTAGAAATGGAATTAAAAAAGTTATAGGTCTTAGTTTTAAGCACAAATTTAAATAATTATGTTCCAAGCATAAAGCAGAATAATATTACACATAAGACCTTATCCAATGGTTTTCATCTGTCTTTATTCAATGATTTTCATCTGTCTTTATCCAATGATCTTCATCTGTCATTATTGACGCCCTTTATATTCAATCATCAGTCTCGTTTTCTACTCACATTTTGTGAATAACTTATGGCTGAATTACGTTCGCCAACTCGTTCATCACGGCGATCACATTCACAAACATCACTATGGTCATTATCACCAGTGGGACCACCACTACCCGTGCAGTCGTCATCACAAGTGCCACTTCAACTTCCATTTTTAATGTCATCACAACCATCACTATTACTAGCTCCACCCGCAAGCAAGAGAAGTGTTTCACATGTATGGTTTCACCAATAGCTACTCATACCCAAAATCATATATAATCTTTTATTTTCTGTCTAATTTTCTTTGAAATTAAGTTAAAACAACTCATTATAACATCATTCTATACAGTAGGTAAAAACATTATGTGTTTTAAATATTAATCATATCATTTATGTTGCTAAAAATTTAGATCAAAGATCAATATCCACCTCCATATTATAATAAACAATAAATCAAGTGGGCAGTGTCTCGACTTTGCTTATATATTAATACTACTCACTATTTTGATGTTATCTATTGTTTGAACCTTAGGATCCAATTCCATCTCCAACCACTGAACATGGTTGGGAAAGTCTTACACCACTTGCAACTGGGTATAGAACTTATGCTGTTGGACAAAGCTCTATTGGCACTAAACCTTTTGGCTTTGGACCTGACTTTTGTGCTAGAGCACAACCTCCTTCACCTAAGGTATTTGTTTTGTTTCGTTATAGAAACGATTAAGGATATTCTCCAATACTAATGATATAAGTGTTACAAAAATCAATCAAAAGACAATATGATATCTCATTTTTATATTTTTATTTTCAATGAAATAATATTTTTATCATTTTAAACAAACGAAGAAACAAGAAGTTATATCCCCATAGGGGAGATGATCCTTATATAGTTTGTTTTGTTTTGGGTTGCTTTTATTATTTCCATTTTGTACTTTTCTTGAACTTTGGTCCATGGCTATTTTTTTATGTTGTATAGGTTAACATTGGAATGAATGTGTTCGTAGAAAACAAGCGTAAGATGGAGATGGTGCAAGCTCAGAAAAGTGTTTTTCCCTCAACCAGTCGTGGGACTGGTGTGTTTCATCCTCTTCCCAGTGTTCAACTTCAATCCAACAATAACAACAACATAGGTCAATGATCTTATCATATCCTCCCCTCTCATTATTATCAACATTTTAGTATCAAACATTTTTTCTATGTCCTATATGATAAAAAATGTGACATTGAATCATTTTGTCGTTGAGAGTGCATTGAAGACAATATTAATTAGGCGTATTACTCACATTACGCTTATGGTAAATATAATTTTTCATTAATTTGAACACTAAGTATATATATTTTTTGGATTAATTTTATTATTATTTAACTTATATTTTTTATAAGCGTATTAAAAGAATAAGTTTTATGAAAAAATAGTAATTTTGAGGGGAGATGAACTTTCATTCTTATTTGAAACAGCCCGCATACTTTCTCCTTTCAAAAAATAGTCATATTTTTCACCCAATAAAAATTACTTCCAAACTTATATTATTAATTTGTATAAACAACATCATGCTATTTTTTAAATGTATTATACAAGAGTAAATGCTTTACACAATTAAATGAAAAATATATATTTTTAAAACAAATTTTCCGCAAAAATATTCATATCATCAATAATTGTTTTTTGAAATAATATATTTTTTCTATTTATTCAAATATTATCAAAGAAAATATTTTATGGTTTTGTATTCATTTTAGTTCGACATATATGGTATACATATTGAAACAATAAATTACAGTTAATATATCACTAATTATTTATTTATATTACTTTTATTTAAGAGTTGATGATTATTAAATATGAATGTCATTGATTTATTGTGACTTTGTATAAAACTTTTACACTATCAATACAAACATATTTTCTCTATCTTTATTAGTAGTTACTTTTACCAATAATATATATAAATTACTTTATCTTTATCTATAAACTAGTGTGCCAATAAGCACTATGTCTCTACCAGCCCAAGTTCTTCTTTTGTGTTATTAAGTATTCATTTTTTATTTATTTCATTTGGAGAACTAAAATGTATTTTTGAATAGAGTATATTTTATAATATAATTCATTTGTATTTTGTGTATTTTATATTATATTTTTTTATTTAATTAAAATGTCCAATTTAAGTTGAGATGTGTGATTAATGTGCTAATGATGTTTACCTATGATTACGTGGTTTTTTTAGAAATTAAAAAAATAGGGTAAAATAGGAAAATGAATATTACATCATAATGATAGTTACACCATATTTTATCTTTATAAATATGATAGAAGTATAAATATTGATATATGAGACTAATTACTATATATTTATCTTTTATGCCAGTAATATAAAGATTTCTTTAATGCTTGCACTTAATTTTATATTTGGATTTTGTGATCTGACCAAGACATTAGCCAAAACTAATAAGAGTATTTATATTTTTTCTTCGTGACATTACAGGAATGAAACATAATGAGGTAGGAGGATCAAAACCAATCAACTTTTCCAATGCAAATGCTGGTGTCTTGGTGAAGCATGAGGAATGTCATGAACTCTCGCTTGCTGATGAATATGGTTTGCCTAAGGAGTGGACCTATTAGGCCATTCAATATAGATTAAGAGCGGGCAAAAATAAGGAATAATTAAGAGTAATACTTACTCTAGAACTATATGCTATTTAATATGCCCCATATAATATGAATAAAATATTGAATAATTAAAACATATACATGCACCTCCTAGTCAACAATTTTCATATATATATATATAAAATCTTAAAACTTATGCTGAAATTGTGGTTGTAGTCGATCGTGGTCACAATTACGATTATGATCATCATACTGTTATATTATTATCACAATTGTGTTTGTAGTGTGGAATTTAAAATATGATGGCACATGAATGGTGTGTGCATCCAATGATCAACCCTAATCATTTTTTAGACATAAAAATTATTAAATATTTTTCCTGTTTCCACGTTGTAAAATAATGGTAAAATTGTAATATTTTTAAATTATGTCAGTCACTCTTTTATTTATATAATTTTTATTCTTCTAGAAGATAAACAAAATTTCATTTAATTTTAAAATTATGGTAAAATAAACATATGGAAACATTTTAAAATTATGCCAATTACTCTTTTATTCATTTAATTTTTCTTTTTTTTAAGCAAAGGTGGAACTACACCAAGAAAATATTAGAGAAAACGGACAAGGAGGAACAATTACATATGGGTAAACCTATAGCTAGGGAGGCCTAGTCTATTTCTATTGTACTCATCCTTTATAAAAGTAGGAGAGTTGTTCCAAGAAGAATTATGCCTAGAATGTATTGCATAATTGGCTAACTTATCGGCACAAGAATTTCCCTCCCTAAAGATGTGAGAGATATGAAAATTCATAGACAATAACTTTGATTTGCATTGTTCCCAAGCATTGCTAATCTTCCAAGGGGCTTTTGCTTTGTTGTTAAAAATTTCCACCACTGTTGTTGAATCACATTCAAGCCACAAGTTGTTCCAACCATTCTTAAAAGCCCAATTCACAGCTTGAATAGCAACAAAAACTTCAGCATAAAGGGTGTATTGAAAGTCAATAAACTCAGCAAAACATGCTATGCATTCCCCAAGATTGTTTCTGAAAATTCCTCCTACACCCGCCAACCCGGGGGAGCCTTTAGCAGCACCATCCGTGTTAGCTTTTATCCATCCCTCCATAGGCATTTCCCAGACCACTTCAACAATTCTCGGCGCCTTGCTAAGCCTCAAAGGGGTTTGAAATTTTCTAAGAATCAATAATTCAGCAACATTACAGGAGAAAGAAGGAGACTTAGAGGAAATGCCAGATAAAGAAGTTTCTCTCTTTATCTTAGATATAGCCTGGTTGATAGAGATGGTGGAGTCATTAAATCTCATTTGGTTTCTGCAGAACCAAATTGTGGCAATAGTATGCACCACACAAGCAGTAAAGATGTTCTTAGTTTGGTTTGAGAATTGCATACTACAATTCATGATCATGTAGGCTAGTGACTAGTTTGCTGTGTTTATAGAGAATGTGAATTGGAACCAATCCCAAATAGCCCTGGCAAACATACAATGGAAGAATAGGTGAGTAGAATCCTCCTGAAAATCCTTGCATAAACTACATTTTGAAGCCATGACCATACCTCTCAGTTTTAGGTTCTTATCTGTTAGAAGCTTTCCAATCGTTAGCCTCCATGTGATGAAAGATTTTGAAGGAGGGATATTCAAAGGCCAGATTTGACTGCACCAACCAATAGATGGGTTCTTGATTTTAACATGATCATAAGCTATCTTGGAAGTGAGGTCACCCTCACAAGAATTTTTCCAGACAAGTCTGTCCAAGCCATTGTGCCTAGAAATTTGAGTGATGTTGGAGACAACATTAGGAGATCCTCTTATTAGAGGTCCTAGAATTAACCATTTAGAATCTAGAACAAAGTCAGCCACCTTTGCCTGCAGCTTTGATTGCCAGATCAGAGGAATTTGAAAACATCAACCATAGTTGTCCCAAGCCAATTATTTGTCTAGTAGTTAATCTTTTTGCCATCCCCCACAAGCTAGAGAGAATTCTCCATTGCCTCAGACCAATTGTCCTTGATTCCAGGCCAAATGGAAGACTTGATTTGTCTATGAAGAGCAGAGGAGTTTGAACCAAACCTCTGTCTACAGAAGCTAGCCCAGTTCTGATCAGAGGCTCTCAAGTCCCAGGCAAGTTTTGGCATAGCAGCCTTGTTCATGGATTTGATTGATCTAATTCTAAGCCCACCTTCCTTTTGAGAAACACAAACTTTGCTTCAAGCCACAGTTACCAACTTCCTAACACCAACATCACCAGACCATATGAAATTTCTCATGCCTTTGTCCACCAAGTTGATCAAGTTTCCTGGCCACTTATATCCTTAAGTCATCTCCCGACAAGGAATGCTTCTCGTGGGACCCGATAGTATGTCAATCGTACATGCTCAAGGTAACATCTCAATCATAAAAACCCATCACCGAATACTCCTAGACGGTCACATGACCAAGCCTCTTACGGTCGGTCGATCGTTGTTTAGTGATATCATGTATCCTTACTAGGGTACCCCCTAGTTCACGACCTCAAGTCGGGTACTTGCCCAACAAGGCATAAACACAAACAATGCTTTCATACCTTTGTGGAGTCATGCTTCACATCTAAGCCATGATCTCATTCCACAACCTTTATATCACAACACCCCCTACCCGGGTTCATCACATTGCTC
>NW_017721644.1:0-1422 GCF_001865875.1 Lupinus angustifolius | reverse complement strand
AGAAAATGAAGAGAGGGTTTTTACCTTCTCTTGAATTTTTTTTGCAAATGAGAGAGTGTGAGAGTGAAGTGTGAAGTGTGAGGGTTTAAGGAGAGAGGGAAATAAGATTTCCTCTAGGCAATAATGACAAATCTCCTAGGGTGGCTAATGATGAGCTCATGAGATATGAGTAAAAGTGATGGGAGATTTGCTTTATGGAAGTCAAATCTCTCATCCCAATGCGAAATGATCACCCCGCGGGCACGTGCGTTAACCATGCTCGAGTATTAATGGCCCATACTCGATCGGGTATTATAAATCACCCGATCCTAATATCTAATTAGAATTTCGGATTTCAGCATTCCGAGTGAAAAATATTTAGAAAATAGGTATGAGTGTACTCATAATCTATATTGAGTCGAAATAAAATTACGAAGCCAACGGCGCGATCGGACTTTGATTCCGAGTTACGGAACTCAAAAAAACGCTTTTTGAGCCGTATCGGGTGTATTTTGGCCCCGATAGTGGTTCAGAACCGACTGTGTCAGAAAATTTCCAATATTTACCACAAAATCGGAAATAAAATTTCTAGAATAAAACTCAACTAGAGTTTCGTCTAATTCCTTACCGAAAATTCCCATAAATTCATTATCGAATATATAATTAATGAAATTATTAGTAAAATCTTATAATTCAAAATCGTAAAATTCGCGGTGTTACAATCCTCCCCCCCCTTAAAAGATTTTCGTCCTCGAAAATAGAACATACCTCTCATTCGAAAAGATGGGGATAGGAATCTCTCATCGCATCCTCGACCTCCCAAGTCACATCTTCGCCATTCGCTTGACTCCATATGACTTTAACCAGCGCAATTTCTTTCCCTCGAAGTGTCTTGATACTCCAATCACTGATCCTTAATGGCAACATCTCGAACGTGAGATTATCCTTTAAATGAATTTAATCAGGTTCGATTATGTGCGACGGGTCACTAATGTATTTTCTAAGTTGAGACACATGGAAAACGTTGTGTAGATTGGACAATAAAGGTGGTAAGGCTATTTGGTAAGCTACTGGTCCAACTTTCCTAAGGATTTGGTAAGGTCCAATGAATTTTGGGGTAAGCTTACGGGCTTTTAATAACCTGCCAATACTAGTTGTCGGAACTACTCTCATGAAGACATGATCGCCTTCTTCAAAACTGAGAGGGTTCCTCCTCTTGTCATAATAGCTCTTCTGTCTGCTCTGAGCTGTCTTCATGTTCTCCCTTATCATTCGAATCTTGTCCGTCGTTTGTTGAACCACATCGGGTCCTAAAATCAAATTCTCCCCCATTTTAAACCAGCATAACGGCGTTCTGCATTTCCTGCCGTACAAAGCTTCATACGGCGCCATACCGATACTTGAATGAAAGCTGTTATTGTAGGTGAACTCGATCAAATGCAG
>NW_017721643.1:0-1220 GCF_001865875.1 Lupinus angustifolius | reverse complement strand
ATGTTGATAGGCAGAAAGTGAGCTGTCTTGGTCAAACGATCCACAATTACCCAAACAACATTGTAACCCTTTTGAGTCTTCGGAAATCCACTCACGAAGTCCATCGAAATGCTGTCTCATTTCCAAACCGGAATATCCAATGGTTGTAGTTCTCCACCAGGTCGCTTGTGTTCAATCTTCGCTTTCTGGCATGTCAAGCAACGGGAAACATACTCGGCTACCTCTTTCTTCATCCCTGACCACCAGAACATTTTCTTCAAATCTTGATACATCTTGGTAGTTCCTGGATGAATACTCAACTTGCTCCGGTGTGCTTCGTCCAAGATTGCCATTCTCAAATCAGGGTCTCTTGGCACGCAAATTCTATTTTTGCACTTGAGTACTCCATCAGTCCCAATCTGAAATTCTGGGGCTTTTCCTTCGACCAGCAGGCTTTTCTTCTCTTGCAGTTCTGGGTCCGAATCTTGTAAACCTTTCAATTGCTCCATGAACTCATTCGTTACGGTGAGCATGTCGCAAATCAAACTCTTAGGTCCAACTTGAACTGCTAGATTCAAATCTCTGAATTCTTCTATCAGCTTCATCTCGCTAACCATTATCGTCGAGATATTCACAGACTTCCTGCTTAATGCGTCAGCTACCACATTTTCTTTTCTAGGGTGGTACTGAAGATTGAAATCGTAATATTTGAGGAATTCTATCCATCTCTTTGCCTCATATTCAGTTCATTCTGATCAAATAAGAACTTTAAGCTCTTATGATCGCTGAAAACCTCAAACCTTACACCATACATATGGTGTCTCCAGATCTTGAGAGCAAACACGATCGCAGCTAGTTCCAGATCGTGTGTTGGGTAGTTCTGTTCATGAGTCTTTAACTGTCTTGACGCGTAAGCCACCACTTTTCCTTGTTGCATTAACACACACCCTAACCCTTGCTTCGACGCGTTACAATACACATTGTAGTTCACGCTAGGGTTTGGCAAGGTCAAAACAGGTGTTGTGGTCAACCTCTTCTTCAATTCCTGAAAATTCTCTTCACACTTGGCCGTCCAGATAAACGCTTTATCTTTCCTTGTCAGCATAGTCAGTGGCAACGCCAGTTTGGACAATCCTTCAATGAACTTCCGATAACAGCCTGCTAAACCAAGGAAACTCCTGATCTCCGTTACTGACTTAGGAGAATTCCAGTCCATTACAGTCTCCCCCTTTGCAGGATCC
>NW_017721642.1:0-1008 GCF_001865875.1 Lupinus angustifolius | reverse complement strand
ACATTGGGAACACACAGTTGACACAATGACCGGTTCACTAGTGGGTGTGGATACAAGCAAATCATAAGGTAATGACACAACAGGTAAAGCTAAACGGTTGACAACAACAATAGCAATAAAGGAATGGGTCGCACCCGAATCAAAAGTACAGATAAAGGCATCTCTTTAACGTTGCAGGTACCTTGAATGAGATCTTCGTTAGCCCCGATCTCTGCCCCGCTCATCGTGAACACTCTGCCCTGAGCCCTGGGTCGTGCTGCCTGCACTGAGTTCACTGCTTCCCTCTTTAGCTTTGGGCATGAAGTCTTGTAGTGCCCTACCTCATTGCAATGAAAACAGGTCACACAGGTGTTACCAACGTGCCTTCCCTTGCACTTGGGACACATTGGTGTCGCAGTCTGATTGTAGTTCCCGACAGACGAACTCATCCTACTGTTGTTGTTGTGGGTGTTGTTGCGGTTATTGCTGTGGTTGTTGTTGTTTCCTGGTCTGAAGCCTCGGTTGTTATAAGGATGAAAGCTCCTCTGATGACTTCCTGAAGAAGACGCAGCAGACCTTTGATTGCGGTTGAAGGGTCTTCACCTTCCAAACCCCTGTCCACCACTCCTTTGTGGACTAACAAATGTTGGAGGTGATACCACAGTTTTCAATGTCGCATTCCTCGCTCTGACGTTGTCCTCGTAGAGCCTGCATTTGTTGACCAGAGTTGCAAAGTCTGGTATCTATTGGTGAACAAACATCACCTTCAGGTCGGGCTTAAGTCCATCCTTGAACTTAGCGCACTTCGACCTCTCGTTCTCAATCTCATTGTAATGAGGGGCATACATCGCCAATTCTCGAACTTGGCGGCATACTCTCCCACCGGCAAACTCCCCTGTTGAAGCTTCAGGAATTCCATTTCCTTCTTCGTCTTCATATCCGCAGGGAAATACTTCTGCAGAAACTTGTCCTTGAATGTGGTCCAGCTGACCACCTGGTGCTCATGCACCATCTGCCTCCTAGTGAACT
>NW_017721641.1:0-1404 GCF_001865875.1 Lupinus angustifolius | reverse complement strand
CTCAGCATGTAAGTAGCATAGGTAACCTTCTGTTCATCGGTAAACATGAGTGCCCGAAAGATTTTCTCCAGCTCTTGGATCCATTCATTTGCAGCCTCAGGTGCAAATCCTCCTTCAAATCTAGGGGGTTGACGACGACAGAACTCGTCCAACCCCTTATATTGAGTCGACCCTTGAGACGACTAAGCCTGATGTTGTTGCTGATTCAGCTGGTGTAAATTAGCATTTACCCCTTGGATTGCCGCGGTCATCGCCGCCATGAAGTCCAGGTTTGCGGTTCCTCTTCCAGCCATCTTATTAACCACTAATAAATTAGGTGAGATACTTTTCACACCAAAATTCCATCGTTGAACTCCAACGACAATAAAATAATCATACCCAAACAAACAACTATCACACAAAGTCACTCAAGAAAGCATGTAAGGCCATGCCCAGGCCGAATAGGAAAGAGCGGCTCTGATACCATGTTGTAACGCCCCGAAAAATACTTCTCAAAACATTGTGGAAAAATGGGTAAAAAATTTTTGTTTTTGAAATGATGATATAAAATTGTTTCTTTTTAAAACCTTCCTTTTCCGGGACATCACTTTAAGTAACTCAAATGCGGAAAATCAACTTATCGTTATCGAATGATAACTTAACCTGATTCACAATTTCCTAAATAACACACTTCATATAAACGGTTAAGTCATAATTAGTTCATACAGTCATAATTAGTTCATACAAACTACATCATCAAAGGCGGAATCTACATCGCCACTACATGTACAAAATCACCAATACACAGCCCACCATCAAAAACCAAAAAGAGGACATCGACTAGCCCCCAAGCTGACTCAGAAGATTCCAGGAATGCTGGACCCCTCACTCGGGTCCTCCTCCTCTTCTGAGTCCGATACGAGGTTGATCACCTCCACCGAACTCTCCACATTTACGAGCTCAATGACCTCGTCCTCCTACTCTTCTTCCTCCACTTTGTTATGTCACAACCCAGCGGCATAATTTGGCGGGGATGACATTCTCAGACTCGGAGTCTTCTTGCAAGGACCTCCTCCAAGAACCCGGCTCCTCTGGGCTCTGCTGGATGACGGAGCATCCAAACAATCTGCCCACGTCCTATGACCGTGGGAGGGAACCGCGCCATCACTCCTGACTGGCGGGTGTCGGAGTCCTACAGCTGGAGACATCAGTCCCGTTGGCGGCAATGTGAAAGAAGCGTCAAGGTAAGCATCAGGGTGAGGGATCATCATCGATGACCCGTTGCACTCCATGTGCAACGACAGACCACAGGGGCCTGTGTAAGTGTATCGGTGCCCATCACTGACCCATTTTCCCACCGGGGACATCGTGAAGTGATAGCCGCGAATGTGGGTGCTGTTGTTGGCCATCTGCATAGCAAACATA
>NW_017721640.1:0-815 GCF_001865875.1 Lupinus angustifolius | reverse complement strand
ATATCATGTATCCTTACTAGGGTATCCCCCTAGTTCACGACCTCAAGTCGGATGCTTGCCCAACAAGGCATAAACACAAACAATGCTTTCATACCTTTGTGGAGTCATGCTTCACATCTAAGCCATGATCTCATTCTACAACCTTTATATCACAACACACCCTACCCGGGTTCATCATATTGTTCTCAATATCATTTTATTCCAATCTTCCCACACCGTCCCTCGCCCAATCGGGGACTAGTCGCTCAAGCGACAATTCCTCTTTAAATGCCAAATAAACTGAAGCTTTCCTCGCCCAGGCAAAGGTATTATCGCCCAAGCGAGGTCTCTTCTCGCCCAGGCGAGAGAGTTCTAGAAACTCATTAAATTCTGGATTTTTTTTTTCGCCGAAGCGGGTTTTTGCTCGCCCGGTCGACGCCTTGCTTGCCCGGGAGATTTTTTTTTTTCGCCGAAGCGGATTTTTTCTCGCTCGGGCGACGCCTTGCTCGTGCAAGCAACAAGGACTTGGACAGAATGCCAATTTTTGTCATTTTCGATAACCGAAACACATTTAAACATGGTTTTTCAAACACCTACTTGCACCCAGAAAAGTTCCCAACGACATTCATATACAATATTCAACACATTTCATCAACAATCATATATATTCCAAAGCATTCAAACATAAAAATCTTGGGTTTCTTAAAACCCAAGTTAACTCCAAAACCTTTGAGATGGTTTAGGAGATCCGGGTGTCATATTCGGACACCACTATGTCACGATGTGTTCTCTCTCACATACTTTATTCAATACATTTCCTCAACAAACATATATCT
>NW_017721639.1:0-13684 GCF_001865875.1 Lupinus angustifolius | reverse complement strand
ATATTTTCATGAGTTCAAGAACCACATCATTTTCGATTTTGAAGAGAAAATGAGTTAGAAAGCGTTTTATAAAGTTTCAACGGTTGAATATGTTCTTGACATACTCATGAACAACATACTTAAATCTCATCAACATCCATTGGTTGAATGTTGAGAGATCAAGGATTGAAGATGGAAGAATACATGAGAAAATGAAGATAGGGTTTTTACCTTCTCTTGAATTTTTTTGCAAATGAGAGAGTGTGAGAGTGAAGTGTGAAGTGGGAGGGTTTAAAGAGAGAGGGAAATAAGATTTCCTCTAGGCAATAATGACAAATCTCCTAGGGTGGCTAATGATGAGCTCATGAGATATGAGTCAAAGTGATGGGAGATTTGCTTTATGGAAGTCAAATCTCTAATCCCAATGCGAAATGATCACCCCGCGGGCACGTGTGTTAACCATGCCCGAGTATTAATGGCCCATACTCGATCGGGTATTATAAATCACCCGATCCTAATAATCCGATTAGAATTTCGGATTTCGGCATTCCGAGTGAAAAATATTTAGAAAATAGGTATGAGTGTACTCATAATCTATATTGACTCGAAATAAAATTACGAAGCCAACGGCGCGATCGGAATTTGATTCCGAGTTACGGAACTCAAAAAAACGCTTTTTGAGCCGTATCAGGTGTATTTTGGCCCCGACAGTGGTTCAGAACTGACTGTCTCAGAAAATTTCCAACATTTACCACGAAATCGGAAATAAAATTTCAAGAATAAAACTCAACTAGAGTTTCGTCTAATTCCTTACCGAAAATTCCCATAAATTCATTATCGAATATATAATTAATGAAATTATTAGTAAAATCTTATAATTCAAAATCGTAAAATTCGCGGTGTTACATCTGGCCTGGCATAAAGAAGCATTGGCATGTCATCTTAGAGAACTCAATTTGGCTGTTGGGCAATGGAACAACCATTAGATATTGGGTGGATAATTGGCTGGGGGAATCCTTAGTTGACACTCTTGGCATCCCTGCTCCAATTTCCTTTACTCTATTAGCAAAGGTTACTAACTTCAGTACTGCCTCTGCATGGATAATCCCCTCTTGGATGGCTAGGATGCACCCTGCTGCTTGTCAACAGATAAGGAAGACCCCCATTCCTAGCTCAAACTTGGCTGACAAGCTGGCCTGGCTTCACACTAGTGATGGGATCCTAACTTTGAAAGAGGCGTACACCTTCACTACACTTAACCAGGCTCAGGATAATTGGTGCACAAAAATTTAGTCAATCTATATTCCTCCTTCTAAGTCTTTTGTCACTTGGAGATTATACCATAATAGAATGCCAACTGATGAGAATCTGAAGTTGAGAGGATTGGCTCTGCCTTCTATATGCAATATGTGTAGATCAACTAAGGAATCTTCTACCCATCTTTTCTTCAATTGCAGCTTTGCTAAGTTGATATGGAACTGGCTGAGTTACCAAATAGGCTTCTACCTGGATCATGTTTCCCTCCAAAGCCTTTTGTCCATCTCAATTCAATGGAGTCCTCAATTGAAGCAGGTCCTTGTTTCTGCTATTATAAACTATATTTCTACTATCTGGTTCTGTAGGAATAAAGCCAAATTCGATAATTTGCACATATCCTATGATCAAGCAATTGCCAAGATCAAGTTGAGTACTTCTTTCACTAGCAACTCAACTAAGCTATGTGCTAAACCTTCAGTGTTGGAGTTCTCCATCCTGAGAGCTTTTGATGTTCATTGCAACTATAGCAAAGCTCCTGCTATTGTAGAGGTCAATTGGGCGTTGCCTTTGATGGGTTGGGTGAAAATAAGCACTAATGGTGCGGCTAAGGGATTCCCGGGGTATTCAGGGGGTAGTGCAATTTTCAGGGATGGCAAAGGAGAGTGTTTGGGTTGCTTTGCCTCTTACTTTGACATTCAGGATTCTCTCTATGCAGAAGTGCTTGCTGCCATTGTGGCTGTCCAGATTGCTCATTCCAAAGGTTGGTTACTAATGTGGTTGGAATGTGACTCAACCTTGGTGGTGGAAATTTTCAAGGGTAGTAAGTCGGTTCCTTGGAAGCTAAGCAACCTTATGAACAAGTGCAAAAATGCTATGTTGGATATGCAAGTTAAAGTGTCCCATATATTTAGGGAAGGTAATGCTAGTGCGGATAGATTGGCAAACTTTTGTGTAAATTATAGAATGGACTATTGGTGGAATTCCCTTCCTTCCTTCTTGTTACATGATTTTCATAGAAATTTGTTACTCCTCCCTAACTATAGGTTTAGGGACTTGTAATGGTATTTGGCTTCTTTAATATATTTGTGGGTGTAGTTTCACCCTTGCTTTAAAAAAAATATATGTTGTTTGACGATGTTCTCAACTTATTTATAACATTTTATAGTAGTGAATCTTCTTTGTTAATTATTTAATTAGGTATGATAATGCTTTTAAATTTGGAGTATATATTTATTAAATAATTTAAGTTGGTATGATGAAATTATATATATATAGTCCACAAGGAGCTCCCATTCATATAATATGGGGCATATTAAATAGCACATAGTTCTAGAGTAAGTACTATAAATTATTCCTTATTTTCTCCCACTCTTAATCTATATTGAATGGCCTAATAGGTCCACTCCTTAGGCAAACCATATTCATCAGCAAGCGAGAGTTCATGACATTCTTCATGCTTCACCAAGCCACCAGCATTTGCATTGGGAATGTTGATCGGTTTTGATCCTCCTACCTCATTATGTTTCATTCCTGTAATGTCACGAAGAAAAAATATGAATACTAAATACTCTTATTAGTTTTGGCTAACGCCTTGGCCTTGGTCAGATCACAAAATCCAAATATATATAAAATTAATTAAGAGAAAACATTAAAGAAATCTTTATATTACTGGCATAAAAGATAAATATATGAGAAAAATACGGATGCACTGATAGTGTATGAGTTTTATACATTATCAATATATCATTCACCATTCATATTTTATTATTATTAACTTTTTTTTTAAAATTCAAATAAATTGTATATGATATAATAAGTATGTATAAATTCATACACAATAAAGTATAGATTTTATAATATGACAATATAATAATTAGTCTCATACATATATATATATATATATATATATATATATATATATATATATATATATATATATATATATATATATATATATATATATATATGTAAATGTTTTATAGAGCGTCACAATAGATTATTGACATTCATATTTAATAATTATTAACTCTGAAATAAAAATAATATAAATAAATAACGGATGATGTATTAAGTGTAATTTATTGTTTCCGAATGTATACCATATATGTCAAACTAAAATGAATAAAGAATACGAATATAATTAGATATAAAATATTTTCGTTCATAATATTTGGAATAGATACAAAAATATTATATTATTGATTATATGAATATTTATGTGGAAAAATGGTTTCAAAACTATTTTTTCATTTAATTGTGTAAAGCATTTACTCTTGCATATTAATAAATTTAAAAATACCATAATGTTGTTTATACAAATTAATAATATTTATTTTAATTTTTTTGGGTGAAAAATGTGATTATTTTTTGAAAGAAAAAAGTATGCCTGTTTCAAATAAGAATGAAAATTCATCTCCCATCAAAATCATTATTTTTTCATAAAACTTATTCTTTTCATAATTTAAAATATGTTTGTCAAACATATAAGTTAAATGATAATAAAATTAATCCAGACAAATATATATTTAGTGTTCAAATTAATGATAGGAGAGGTTATGATAAGATAATTGACCTCTGTTGTTGTTATTATTGGGTTGTAGTTGAACACTGGGAAGAGGATGAAACACACCGGTCCCACGACTAGGTGAAGGAAAAACATTTTTTTGGCCATAAACCATCTCCATCCTGTGCTTGTTTTTTGCAAACTCATTCATTCTGATGTTAACCTACACTACATAAAAAAGCAGTCATGGACCAAGTTCAAACGTACAAAATGGAAATAATAAATGCAAACCCTAAATAAAACAAATTATATGATTGGCATATAGGATAATGATCCTCCCCAATACAAGTTTTTGTTACTCATTTTGTTTTCAATGATAAAACTATTATTTCATTGTAAATAAAAAGATAAATGTATTGTAATATATTTGTTTTTTGCCTGTTTTTGTAGCAATTATCTCTCCTGGATTGAAGAGGATCCTTACTCATTCGTATAATGAAACAAAAAAATGACCTTAGGAGGTGGTGCTCTCGCAAAAAAGTTAGGTCCGAAACCAAAAGGTTTAGTGCCAATAGAGCTTGGGCCAGCAGCATAAGTTCTATACCCACTTGCAAGTGGTGCAAGACTTCCCCAACCATGTTTAGCTGTTGGAGATGGAATTAGACCCTAAGGTTCAAATAGTAAAAACATAAAAATAGTGAGTAATATTAATATATAATCAAAGTTGAAACATTATCTACTTGATTTATTGTTTATTTTTTAATTATAATATGAGGTGAATATTGATCTCAATTTTTAGCGACATAAATGATATGATTGATATTTAACACATAATGTTTTTACATATAATATATAATGAAGTTATAATTGAGTTGTTTTAACTTACTTGTAAGAAAATTAGACAGAAAATAAAGGATCATATATGATTTTGGGTATGAGTAACTATTGCTAAAACCATACATGTGAAACATTTCTCTTTCTTGCTGGCGGAGCTAGTGGTGGTAATTGTTGCGATGACATTAAGAATGGTAGTTGATGTGGCACTGGTGATGATGAGTGCATGGATAATGGTGGTCCCACGAGTGATAATGACCATAGTGACGTTTGTGAATGTGATCGCTGTGATGGACGAGTTGGTGAACGTAACTCAGCCATCAGCTATTCACGAAATGTGAGTAGAAAACGAGGCCAATGATTGATATATAAAGGGCCTTTTTAAAGACAAATGAAGATTATTGAATAAGGTCTTATGTGTATGTAATAGAAATTATCTATGACAAAATAACTTTATCTCTCTATTGTCAATCAATCAAATACTACCATGTGTAATGTTGTTAACTTAAAAATTAATTTAATATTTATTTGATAAATTTGTGTCAAAATTCTATTGATAATGGGTTAGGCATATGATAATGAGAGAGAAAATAACAATGCAGGTATAATATGGTTACGCCTTATGCTTGAATAATCTTAATTTTTCAAATTTGTGCTTAAAACTCTAGTTGGACCTGCCATTTTTTAAATTCCGTTTCTACATGTCTCTAGCTAGTAATATTTTTATTTTGTATACAATATTAAATTACTTATATAAAATAAGCTAGGTAGAAAGTTTTAAGAGCCATGAAGTTGATATGGGAGAGTCTTAGAATCTTAAGGATTTTCTGGGTACAAGAATCTTAAGGATATGGACACACATGGAAGGGCAACTATAATTATAATAAAATAATAAAATCACCACGGTTATAATTGTGCTAAGCTTGCCTTCACTAACCAACTTCATGATGCCTCTACTAAGAACAACTTCGGCCAAACAAAACAACAAAGGTTAAATAGGATCCCCTTGCCTGACACCTCTTTTGCAATTGAAGAAACAAACATTTTTACCATTGATATTGATTGACAATATAGCAAAATTAAGAATGACACTGATCCAATGAATAAAGCTATGGTTGAAACCAAAAGCCTTGAGAGTATCCAACATGAATTGCCAATCTATTGTATCAAAAGCCTTTTTGATGTCAAGCTTTTAGCAAGGTTTCCTCCAAAGGTCTTATAATCTAGTAAGTTAATAGCCATTGAAGCAAGACAAATGCAGTATTAGATTCTTCTATCGTTTATGAAACCTCTTTGTTGATTAGAAATAATCCTAGGAGCAATTAGAGCAAGCCTATCAACCATCACTTTATTTATATTCTTGAACTGAAAATTAGCTAAAGCAATTGGCCTGAATTCCTCAATCCTGTCTACACCAGGGCTTTTAGGAACCAGAATAACAGAGTTGGTGTTAGGCAACAACCAGCTTTGATGAAACAATTGCCTAACATAGTTGCATGCCTCAAGAGCTATTATGTCCCAAAATCCTTGAAAAAACACCCTCCAAAACCATCAGGACCAGGGCTCCCTCCCCATTCAAAGCAAAAACAACCTCTCTGATTTCCTCATTTCATGGAATTCTAGTAAGGTTGTTATTTTCCTCCTCAATCACCAAGGAAGGGATCACAGACTATATAACATTGTTAGGGGTTTTATTATTAGAAGAAGCAAACAAATCAGTTTAGAAACTTAGCACATGATTATCAATATCATCCTAGTTTGTTATGAGAGCATCATCATTTTTTAGCACATATATAGACTTTGTGGCATATCTGATCTTAGTTACTTTATGAAAGAAACTAGTGTTCTCGTCTCTTTGAGAAAACTAGTTGATTCTAGCCTTCTCCTTCCAAAAGACCTCTTCTAACATAAGAGCCTCCAATAGCTCAGACTGAGCTCTCTTCTCCTGCTCATAGAGCTCATGATTTGGACCCAAATCACTGATGCACTTTTGAATGGAGTCAACATTAGCCTTAGTAGAATTCACTTTCAGGTGCACATTACCAAAACATTTATGTTCCAAATTTTGAAGTCTCTCTTAAGATTCTCAACTTTTGAGAAAGCACAAACCTAGAACAGCCATAAACTTAAACTCTCCAACTATCCTCAACCAGTGTCCTACAATCAGCATGTTGAATCCACATTTTATGAAAATTGAGTGAAGTGATTCTAGATATTTTTTGTAAAGAAGATTGAAGCAAAATAGGGTGATGGTCAGAAGTTAGTCTTGGCAAAGTAGCACAAGAGACCTGATTCCAGCAGCTAAGCCAATCCTCATTACAAGGAGACCTATCTAATCTCTTTGCAGTTAGGGAAGCATTTCTCCTCTTGTTTGACCAAGTAAATCGAGCCCCTAAAGTGTTTAAATGCAATAGACCAACATTATCAGAAAAGGATTTAAATTCCTAGCAAGGAGCTCTAGCAGGTAATCTTTCACTTCTACATTCATGAGCACCAAGGACAATATTAAAGTCACCCATACAACACCAAGGGCCATGATTAGCAGACATGACATTCTGAACTTCATTCCAGAGAGACCTTCTTTGAACAAAGCTATTGTGTGCATAAACAACATTAATGAAAAGCTTTTGGTTTTCCACATTGACTTCAATAGCAATTTGCTGATCTGAATTGACTAGAACAGTAGGATCTATATCATACTTGTAGAGACCCCAGATATAGGGTAATTGACTACCTCTATCATTATACACAAAAGCCTTTAAATTCACATCCTTCCAAACTAAAGGATTAATATCATCAACACGTATCATTGGTTCAACAATAAACACCAAATTAGGGTTGTTTGTTACACAGAGGTTTTTTTAGAAAAAGCATGGTCTTAATGTTTGCAAATCCTCTACAATTCTACTAAAGAATTCTCATTGATTACTCTTGAGGTAGCCACCCCTTCGGGTTTGATGCACTTTTTGCTTATTACTATTCATTTTTAGTTTTTTCTTCTCACCTTTTGTTAAAACTAGTGTGAATTCCTCCTTCACCTCCTCATCTTCATTGTCATCATCCCATAATCTCTCAACTAATCGCATATCATTAGCCACTTCCTGGTTATCTATCTCAGATGTTTCTTACACCACCATATTTTTATTTGTGGAATTAGTTAATTCCTCATCCTTAGGTGAGTATTCCCCTCCACTATCAACTGTTTTAAGCCCCTTCCAGTTTCTTTTATTCATTATAGTCTTTGGATTTAACTCCAATTTCTCCAATTCCTCTAAGTTAATATCCCTTATGTTGTCAATGTCTAGATTTATGACTAGATCATTCTCCTTCTCTACCATGAGAACTTCATCTAAATTGGTAGTTGCTTGCACCTTCTTAGTTGCCAACTCATCAGAACCCATAATTGGTTTGTGCACCTCAATCCTTGTTGACACTACTCCTCCCATATTCTTTTTGATGTTGCTTTTTTGAGGTACCACCTCAACTGGTTTCTTGCTTTCTCTACGACAAGTAGTTATATTATGACCAATGACTAGGCATCCATTGTAGAAATCATGAAGATTTTCATACTCAATTGGAACAAAAAAAGAAAATTCTCCCCTTTCAACAAGAATTTGATCAAGAATATTAGATTTGAGATCAATTTCTACCAAAACTTTTGCATAGTGCCTAAAAGATCTATTGTTAGTTGTCATATTCAATGAGATCGGAGTCCCAATGCCACCTGTTATAGAGTATATGATCCTATGACTCCATTACTCTTGAGATAGGCTACATATTCTGATCCAGCATTGCGTGTGAGTTAGTTTTTGCATATTCAGGTTGAAATCAGGTCTCCATAAGAATAATCTGAGGAAACCCGAATTCAAACTCCAAGAGCCCACTGAGCAGATTTTTCTCATGTCTTCCATGGAAGAGAAGGAGAAATCATAGAAACCTTTCCCCAATGAAACCATTGACCACTTTCCCACCATATTCCACATTGTAGTTAGTTTACTATTCAGATCTATAAACTTCAAGGGGGAGTCCCCTTTAGAGAGTATAAGTCTTCCGTGTAGGAAACTCTTGCACCGGTTTAACCCTTCTTGGTATTCAGATTCAGGAATTTTTATTGCAATCGTCCCCTTTGAGGCATGGTTCTAGTAGATGAGAAGGAGAAATATCGCAAGTGTTGGTAAGGGCTAGAATGAACGATTTTTTCTTTTCCAACGGTGGTTCAACTCGGCGAGCTTATATTGGTTCATTTTTGTTGAGAAATGAGAGCTTTAACCTCCCCAATCAAACATCTCCAGGGAATAACAGACTATATGCAAGTCATAATGGAGAAGTACTATTCTGATTAGGTCCAAGATTCTTGGGTCAAACCCTAGTAGAGCAATATTTGTTCATATCAACACTCCAATCAAATCAATATCTTGTACTTTTGTTTGAGGACAAACAAAATTTTAAATTGGGAGATTTGTTAATGCGAAAATTACCTTAAATAATGAAGATAATTAAACACCTTTTAATCTTAAATGTCTACATAAATGTATATATAGTGAAATTGAAAAATAAAAAATATAAATTTATTATGTCCGATAAATCATAATGATAGATTTAGTTTTAGAGATACTAGAATGTAAATTGAAAACACAGATTATTAGTATGGGAAAATATGAATAAGCTAAATTATGTCGTATTACTGATAATTTCTTATGTTAATAATATATACACACTAGTGTTTATATAAACATTGTCATTCCTTTTAACATTTATTTTTAATTTAATAAATTCAATATTATAATTAATAAATCTATAATAAATTTTAGATAGACTAGAATTTGAGATATAGAAAGTAAACAGTATTAAGAGTGATAACATTGTATCTAATTTTAAGAGATAATAGGAATATTAAGATGCATCTTGCAAATGTATAATATTTGTAAGGGTATAATTGGACAAAGATAAATAACATCGTATAATTGCAAATCCCAAACAATGCAATAGATAAAGGAAAATCTTCTAGGGAGATAATTTTTATTTTTATGATATTGATTTCAAATTATATTTACTAGATAGAAGAAAAAGTTGCTGGCGTAATTTACAAATATTTCTATTTTATCACTATTATTTTTATATTTACTTATATTTTCAATATGTATATACATCTCTAACACATTTCATACAATATTATATCTCTACATTTTATATTTATATTTTTAACTTATTTCATATTACTTAACTATAATTAAATTTATCATTATCACTATAATTTTATACTTTTTTTAAATTTTAAAATTTTATCCTATATAACTTGTATTTATGACAATATAAATTTGTAATATGGCAATATAAATGTAAGTAATATTAAATAATACAATTGGTAATTAGAATGTTCAAATTAGCTTTGTCACACTTTAAGTTGAGTTATAATTTGTATTTTTAATTTACAACATGTTTTTTTCTCTAAATTTAAATTTGTCGCTGTCGCTTACTATAAATTTTATATTAATACATAATATTAAATTTAATGAATTAAAAAATACATAATATTTTTTCTAACATTGGATTGTAAACAGACAATAAATTTAATATTACACTGATTTATAATTATTATAATAATTTTGGACACGCATATATTGTTTGTATGCATATATGTGTTGCTGAATATATTTCATTTAAATGGATGGAGATACTAATTAATATGACAATTGATGTATTAACAACTCTAGTATATCAAATAATACTATTGTTAGCTTCAACAACCATTGCTAGAATAAACACTACAAAAAGAATAATATTATATAGTATTTGTTTGAGTGAACGTTGTTCAATATTTATTTTCTACTAGATGTTGAAAAACAGTTCAATCTAACCCTACATACTAATGGACTAACATAGATGTTGTCCTAAAACTGTTGTTAAATAATAATTTGAAGTGATATTGTTTTACTAATCTCGTATATAGTATTTGAAATAAGTGTTATAAAACTTGTCTCGTACCAATCAGTCTGACAGGTTCAACCGTGAACAGATATTTGACGAGTTTGAACTTCTCATCTAACCAGTTTGTATCAAAATTCGATCAATTGGTAAATTAAAGCCTAAAATCTATAAATCGGATGGCTGGACTGGTTGGACCAACCTAGTCAATCAAAAAATATTTTTAAAAAACAATAAAAACAATATTATTTTAGAATGAAAAAAAATCAAATGTTTTTAACTACCTGTTTGTAGTTATGCTTGTCATTTGTTAACTTATGTTATAGCAAAACCTTCATTTTTAATTAAGTTTTAAACCTCTTATGTTGTTTTTGTTGCAATTAAAGCATGACCCATATGTTCTCAACTTATTTATAACATTTTATAGTAGTGAAATCTTATTTGTTAATTATTTAATTAGGTATGATAATGCTTTTAAATTTGCAGTATTTATTTATTAAATAATTTAAGTTTATATGATGAAATTTTAAAAAACATTTAATGAAAACTATAATTATTAAAATTTTAATTTGGAGTATATATATATATATATTTATTTATTTATTGTCCACAAGGAGTTCCCTGTATATGTTTTAATTATTCAATATTTTATTCATATAATATGGGGCATATTAAATAGCACATAGTTCTAGAGTAAGTACTACTCTAAATTATTCCTTATTTTCGCCCGCTCTTAATCTATATTGAATGGCCTAATAGGTCCACTCCTTAGGCAAACCATATTCATCAGCAAGCGAGAGTTCATGACATTCTTCATGCTTCACCAAGCCACCAGCATTTGCATTGGGAATGTTGATCGGTTTTGATCCTCCTACCTCATTATGTTTCATTCCTGTAATGTCACGAAGAAAAAATATGAATACTCTTATTAGTTTTGGCTAATGCCTTGGCCTTGGTCAGATCACAAAATCCAAATATATATAAAATTAATTAAGAGAAAACATTAAAGAAATCTTTATATTAATGGCATAAAAGATAAATATATGAGAAAAACAAGGATTCACTAATAGTGTATGAGTTTTATACATTATCAATATATCATTCACTATTCATATTTTATTATTATTAACTTTTTCAAAAAAATAATTCAAATAAATTGTATATAATATAACAAGTATGTATAAATTCTTATACAATAAGGTATAGATTTTATAGTATGTGGTACTACGTATTTAATTTTTATATATACTTCATTTTTTATAATTAGAATATATTTGTTGTATTTGATGTACTTTATATTATAATTTTTGTGTGTTTATGACAATATTTAGTTTAAGGTGAGAGATGTGGTTAATTAATGTGTTGGTGGTGGTTAATTAGTATTATATAATTTTTATAAAAATTAAATAATGTAAAGGGCAAAATAGGAAGTGAAAATTACACCATGGTGGAAGTTACACCATGTTTTGGCTTTATATATAGTATAGATATTATAAAAATTAAATAATATGAAGAGCAAAATTGGAATTGAAATTTACACTAGGAATTGAAACTTACACTATGATGGAAGTCACATCATGTTTTGGCTTTATATATAACTAGCGTGTCGACAGATACTTCATGTATGCCGATCCACATTCTTATTTTATGATATTTAGTATTAAATTTGTATTTTTTATTTTAGAGAATTATAATGTTTTTTATTCGATGTATTTTATGTTATAATTTTTGAATTTATTATAATATTCAACTTAAAGTGAGATGTATTAATTATAGTTATGTAGTATTATATGATTTTACTTTAGAAATAAAAAATATTAAAGACAAAATATAAAAATAGGATGACAGTGGTAGTTATTTCAGGTTTTGGCTTTTTATATATTAGCGTGTCAGCAGTCACTCCGTGTCTGTCGACCCACATTTTTACTTTTTAATATTGAATATTTAATTTTTATATATTTCAATTTAGAGAGTTATATCACTTTTTTCGTACGTGATGTTATAATTTTTTTGATAAAATATAAAAATGAATTCTGATATTATTAAAAAATGTATTGGTAGTTTAATATATTTAGTGGATGTAACTTTCTCTAAACTTCATTTATATTTTTTATTGTTTGGAAAATATTGTAATAATTATTAATTATAAGGGTAAAATAGGTAAGTGAAAATTGTGCCATATAGGTAGTTATAATATTGACTTTATATATAGTATACATATAGATAAAATAATTAGTCATGTATATATAAATATATATAAACATAAAGCAATTTGTATATTACCCGTATAAGTAATGGATGATAAAGATAGAGAGAAGATGTGTGTATTGACAATATAAATATCATATGGTATAAAATGTTCAGGAGGTTTGGAAACACGTAAAAGAAGGAAAGCCACGAGGCACCCTCAATTTATAGAAGAACCTGGACCACAGGCCCAGTGGCCAGGCCCATCCACATCCTCATCAGGGCCGTAGAAAAACAATCAAGTGCAATCCAACGGAAGCCCGAAAAACAAGGAAAATTCGGCAGAAACCAAAGGTCATGCCACATGCTGGCATTTGAATGACCAGCGGTCACTCCCATGACACGACAAAGTTTGGCGGACATCAAGGGTCACAACAGATAATGATGAAACGTCCCACCCCAACTGATACGTTAACCGAGGTCATTAATCCCAACAACGTGGCGCGAGGAACCAAAGGGGCACGTCACGAAATCTCATACAAGAAACACCTAGCTGCTCAAGTTAGATCAACACGCCCAGTTAGGCAATCACCGGTGCATTACTCGCCTGGAGCCCTAGGCGGCTCAATCAACACCCTTCAATCCCAGGTCGCCAAATCTCGTACAGTCAGACCACCCTGAAAGAGGTCGTTTGACGATCATTAGAGTTTCCCAACATGCTCGCCCAGCATCCTGGCGGACTGGGGGCAACTGTTCTACCACAAATAATCCAAGTCGTGCGAGGCTCGTGTAGAGTCTCCCAACATGCTCGCCCAGGATCCTGGCAGACTAGGGGCAACTGTTCCTACCCGGCGAGCCAAGGACCCGCATGCTTGGTCGCCGAGGTAGGTCTCGCGTGCTTAGCCCACCAGAGTTGTCCTTAGAGACATCCCCTGGCATGCCATCTGTACCTCACCAACCCACCTGCCAGCACGACAGACTGATTGCAGAACGGCTACC
>NW_017721638.1:0-12667 GCF_001865875.1 Lupinus angustifolius | reverse complement strand
ATTTTTTTTAATTTTTTTTTAAATATTTATTTTAACTAATTCATTAAAGATTAAAGAGATTAATATTTATATACTATTGGTATAAATATTTATACACATACACTATATTATTCACTATTATTATATTATTTTTTTGAAGAGTCAATGATTATTAAACTAAATCGTGGGTGATAGACTAATAGTGTATAAAATTCTTACATCATTAGTGTATACATTTTTTCCTCTTCATTGAAATATTTACTTTACTCTCAATATAGTTTGAATCCTAACAATGTTTATAAAACATATAATATTGATAATATACTAATTTTTTTGTATAGTATTTTTGGTAAACTTCAACATTTTATTTTTGATGTTGCGAGTCATTCAATTTGAAGAACATCTCTGAATTAAGTGCAACTTTTACTATAAATGGGAAGATGAATACATAATATTTGTTTGATAGAGTTATTTATCTTATTTTAAGTATTCTGATTTTAACAACTACTACAAATATCATTTTCAACAATGAAGACAATCAAAACAAGATTACATAGTCAGATGCAAGATAATTTATTGCATAAAATAATCTATATTGAAAAGAAATAGCAAGATCTTTTACCTCTAATTTAATGAGTGATGAATATTGTAACAGTCCGAAAATTATTTCATAAATACTGTGATTAAAATGAGATTTTTTAATATATCATTAAAAATTGATTGACTTATTATATTTATTTCCTTTTCGAGACATCACGTTCTTAGTAACATAAACTACGGAAAATCAATGAGGGTTACCTATCCCATGCATCACATGAAACTTCATTTGCTCCTTGAGAGAAAACAAAGATTACTACTTTAGATTTGTACCATTCATTTTTCACCATTTTCCATTCCTTCTTCAGTTTTGCTCTCCTTAGTTTTAGGAGCTTTGATTTTTTTTAAGAAGGAATGAATACTTTCTTCCTCATTTTTGCCACCACATACCATTTTGGTTATTTCTCCCCAACTTGAATATTGCAAAGTAATAACTCTCTTGACTTAATAGGAAAGGGATTTTTATTTTTGAGATATGTAAGCTTGGGTTCATTATAATTTTTAAAAGATAGGATAAGGCTCAATGGGGAAACAAATGTTAAATCATGTATGTATTTTCAATATATTTGGCCTAGTGGTGTTTTCATGACAGAACTGCCTTGATCACTTCCATGTATCACATCTACCAAGATGATTAGAGACTCAAACAAATCTAACAATGCTAACAAAGTGCAAACTCACAAGATTTATTTAGCAGTGTATCACTCTCTCCACTCATGCTCACCTTTCATGCCTCTCTTGACATCAGACAACCTCATACTATTTACCCCCATACAAAAATTATACACAACAAAATATTGCACAAACTAGCAAGTTTAACCACCAATAACTTGAAAGTTCACAACTTAGAATCCTATTTATTTTTATGTTTGATTATGCTAGTGGATAGAACAAGAACAAGGTTGACAAGTTGGTTAATTCACAAGAAGTTTTAGCATACAAATTGAATAGTCTACAAGCATGCGTTCATTTATTCGAAAGAAATAAAATAACTAAAAAAACATAAATTAAATGAATGAAATGTAAATGATATCAACGTGATTTTTGTTAAATCCTAGTTGTTATGAGGCTCCTCTCTTTGTCTGTGAGCTTGTTCACCTTATAACTATAGTATGTGAAGGCCATCCCCACCGGGTAATTTGACATGTCCCTAGGCCAAGCCACATGTTATTTTTTAGATGGCTAAACATTTTTCATTTTGACCTGCTTCTCTATGACCTATACTCAACACTATGAATCATTGTTCAAGAAAAAGTTACTAAAATAAGAAAAATTAAAAAGAACTTATTGAGAGATGGGTTGCCTCCCATATAGCGCTTAGTTGCCTCCCATATAGCGCTTTTTTAACGTCGTTAGTTAGACGTGTCATGTGACCTCAATGATCACAAAGTTAGATCAATCAGAGCAACACAAAATTTGGTTGCATATACTACTTCAGTATGGTCTCTAACTTTTTCAAACATGATTCAATATGGGCTCTCTTCTCGTTTTCTTTTCTTCTCTTTGGCCCCGAATTATGGCTCATATTTTCTTTCTTTTTCTTGGTTTTTTTTCACTAACTATCATTGTTTCTGTTTTCCTCTTTTTATTCTCATAACTCATTGACATATTCACTCGTTGACATATTCACTCTTAGCATTTCCTCCTTTTCCTCACTATTTTTCTTTTTCAACAATTCATTTCTCATGCTCTATATGATCATCAATATCACATTCAACCACATTTCCGGTTCTTATTGTGATGATGCTACAATGTTCCTTTGGATTTGGTTCACTGTTGCGTTGAATGTTCCTATTTGATTTTCTGAAATCTTCTTAGNGCACCAGAGCTTTTTTTGAGTAAGTTAGTCTCAAAACTGATCCTACATCAAAGATGGCCACAAGATCATTCATAGGAGAAAGTTCTAAAATAAACCGCCCTCCAAGTTTTGTTGGAGAATGCTATGACTTATGGAAAATCAGAATGAGAATATTCATAGAATCCCAAGACTTGGATATATGGAACGCAATTGAAGAAAGATCTTATGAACCCTTCACAGTTATAAACAGTGTAAGGGAAATAAAGCCTAAATCTTCATGGAATGATGAAGACGAGAAGAAGGTGCGATATGACCTAAAGGCAAAGAACATCCTCACTTCTGGATTTTGAAAAAGTGTTCAATCTAACCCTACATACTAATGCACTCACATAGTTGTCGTCCTAAAACCGTTGTTAAATGATAATTTGAAGTGATATTGGTTTACAATTCTAGTATATAGTATTTGAAATAAGTGTTATAAAACTTGGCTCGGACCAATCAGTCTGGCAGGTTCAACCGTGAACAGATATTTGACGAGTTTGAACCTCTCATCTAACCGGTTTGTATCAAAATTCGATCAATCGGTAAATTTAAGCCTAAAATCTATGACTCGAATGGCCGGACTGGTTGGACCAACCTAGTCAATCAAAAAATATTTTTAAAAAACAATCAAAACAATATTGTTTTGGGATGAAAAAATCAAATGTTTTTAACTACCTGATTGTAGTTATGTTTGCTATTTGTTAACTTATGTTATAGCAAAACCTTCATTTTTAATTATGTTTTAAACGTAATATGTTGTTTTTGTTGCAATTAAAGCATGACTCATATGTTGTTTGACGAGGTTCTCAACTTATTTATAACATTTTATAGTAGTGAAATCTTTATTGTTAATTATTTAATTAGGTATGATAATGCTTTTAAATTTGGAGTATATATTTATTAAATAATTTAAGTTGATATGATGAAATTTTAAAAAACATTTAATGCAAATTTTAATTATTAAAATTTTAATTTGGAGTATATATATATATATTGTACACAAGGAGCTCCCTGTATATGTTTTAATTATTCAATATTTTATTCATATAATATGGGGCATATTAAATAGCACATAGTTCTAGAGTAAGTACTACTCTAAATTATTCCTTATTTTCGCCCGCTCTTAATCTATATTGAATGGCCTAATAGGTCCACTCCTTAGGCAAACCATATTCATCAGCAAGCGAGAGTTCATGACATTCTTCATGCTTCACCAAGCCACCAGCATTTGCATTGGGAATGTTGATCGGTTTTGATCCTCCTACCTCATTATGTTTCATTCCTGTAATGTCACGAAGAAAAAATATGAATACTCTTATTAGTTTTGGCTAATGCCTTGGCCTTGGTCATATCACAAAATCCAAATATAAAATTATTATGTGGAAACATTAAAGAAATCTTTATATTAACTGATGGTGGATGAGTGTTTACGCTATTAATATATCATTCACCATTCATATTTATCATTATTAACTTTTCTAAGAAAATAATTCAAATAAATTTTATATGATGTAATAAGTATGTATAAATTTTTATACTAATGATGTATAGATTTTATAATATGACTACTAGTGTGTACATGCACGAACGATCAATATTGCATGGTAATACGTATTTAATTTTTATATACTTCATTTTTTATAATTAGAATATATTTGTTGTATTCGATGTACTTTATATTATAATTTTTGTGTGTTTATGACAATATTTAGTTTAAGGTGAGAGATGTGGTTAATTAGTATTATATAATTTTTTGTACAAATTAAATAATGTAAAGGGAAAAATTGGAATTGAAATTTACACTATGGTGGAAGTCACATCATGTTTTGGCTTTATATATAACTAGCGTGTCGACAGATACTTCGTGTCTGTCGATCCGCATTCTTATTTTATGATATTAAGTATTAAATTTGTATTTTTTATTTTAGAGAATTATAATGTATTTTATTGGATGTATTTCATGTTATAATTTTTGAATTTATTAGAATATTCAACTTAAAGTAAGATGTATTAATTATAGTTATCTAGGATTATATGATTTTACTTTAGAAATAAAAAATATTAAAGACAAAATAGAAAAATAGGATGATAGTGGTAGTTATTTCAAGTTTTGGCTTTTTATATATTAGCGTGTCGGCAATCACTCCGTGTCTGTCGACCCGCATTTTTACTTTTTAATATTGAATATTTAATTTTTATATATTTTATTTTAGAGAGTTATATCAATTTTTTCGTACGTGATATTATAATTTTTTTGATAAAAATATAAAAATGAATTGTGAAATTATTAAAAAAAGTATTGGTAGTTTAATATATTTAGTGGATGTAACTTTCTCTAAACTTCATTTATATTTTTTATTGTTTGGAAAATATTGTAATAATTATTAATTATAAGGGTAAAATAGGTAAGTGAAAATTATGTCATGTAGGTAGTTATAATATTGACTTTATATATAGTATAAATATAGATATAATAATTAGTCATGTATATATAAATATATATAAACATAAAGTAATTTGTATATTACCCGTAAAAGTAATGGATGATAAAGATAGAGAGAAGATGTTTGTATTGACAATTAGTGTAAATATTTGTACAACATCACAATAGATTATCGACATTTATATTTAATAATTATTGACTCTTAAATAAAAAAATATAAATAAAGAATGAGTGATGTATTAAGTGTAATTTATTAAACATAAAGTAATTTATATATTACCCTTAAAAGTAATTGATGATAAAGATAGAGAGAAGATGTTTAGACTGACAGTGTAAATATTTTGTACAGCTTCACAATAGATCATCGACATTCATATTTAATAATTATTGACTCTTAAATAAAAATAATATAAATAAATAATGAGTGATGTATTAACTGCAATTTATTGTTTCAATATGTATATCATATATGTCAAACTAAAATGAATAAAGAATAAGAAAATAATTAGTGACAAAATATTTTAGTTCATAATATTTGGAATTGATACAAAAATTTTATATTATTTCAATATTTTTATTGGTTATATGAATATTTATGCCAAAAATGGTTTGAAAACTATTTTTTCATTTAATTGTGTAAAGCATTTACTCTTCCATATTAATAAATTTAAAAAAACGATAATGTTGTTTATACACGTTAATAATATTTATTTAAAAAACTTTGGGTGAAAAATGTGATTGTTTTTTGAAAGAAAAAAGTCTGCCAGCTGTTTCAAATAAGAATGAAAATTCATCTCCCATCAGAATCATTATTTTTTCATAAAACTTATTCTTTTAATAATTTAAAATATGTTTGTCAAACATATAAGTAAAATGATAATAAAATTAATCTAGATAAATATATATTTTGTGTTTAAATTAATGATAGGAGAGGTTATGATAAGATAATTGACCTATGTTGTTGTTATTGTTGGGTTGTAGTTGAACACTCGAAAGAGGATGAAACACACCAGTCCCACGACTAGTCCCATGAGTAGTCCCACGACTTGGTGAGGGAAAAGCACTTTTTTGGCCATGCACCATCTACATCTTGTCCCTATTTTCTACAAACTCATTCATTCTGATGTTAACCTACACAACATAAAAAACAGTCACGGACCAAGTTCAAATGTACAAAATGGAAATAATAAATGCAAACCCTAAATAAAACAAATTATACGATTGAGATGTAGGATAAGGATCCTCTCCCATACTATAGATACAAGTTTTGTTTCTCATTTTGTTTTCAGTGATTAGACTATTATTTCATTGTAAATAAAGAGATAAATGTATTATAGCATATTTGTCTTTTGCTTATTTTTTGTAACAATTGTCTCTCCAGTATTGAAGAGGATCCTTACTCGTTCTTATAATGAAAAAAAAAATGACCTTAGGAAGTGGTGGTCTAACACAAAAGTCAGGTCCGAAACCAAAATGTTTAATGCCAACAGAGCTTGGACCAGCAGCATAAGTTCTATACTCACTTGCAAGTGTTGCAGGACTTCCCCAACCATGTTCAGCTATTGGAGATGGAAATAGACCCTAAGGTTCAAACAGTAAATAACATAAAAATAGTGAGTAATATTAATATATAATCAAAGTTGAAACATTGTCTACTTGATTTATTGTTTATTTTTTAATTATAATATGGAGGTGGATATTGATCTCAATTTTTAGCAACATATGATATGATTGATAGTGATTGATATTTAACACATAATGTTTTTACATATGGTATAAAATGAATTTATAACTGATTTGTTTTAACTTAATTGTAAGAAAATTAGACATAAAATAAAAGATCATATATGATTTTAGGTAAGAGTAACTATTGCTGAAACCATACATGTGAAACACTTTTCTTGCTTGCAGGCGGAGCTAGTGGTGGTAATGGTTGCGATGGCATTAAGAATGATAGTTGATGTGACACTCTTGATGATGAATGCATGGGTAATGGTGGTCCCAATGGTGATAATGACCATAGTGATGTTTGTGATTGTGATCGTCGTGATGGATGAGTTGGCGAACGTAACTCAGCCATCAGCTATTATGATGAATGCATGGGTAATGGTGGTCCTATTGGTGATAATGACCATAGTGATGTTAGTGAATGTGATCGTCGTGATGGATGCGTTGGCGAACATAACTCAGCCATCAGCTATTCATGAAATGTGAGTAGAAAACGAAGCTAATGATTGATATATAAGGGGCGTCTGTAAAAACAAATGAAGATCATTGAATAAGGTCTTACGTGTACAGAATAGAAATTATCTATGACAAAATAATTCTATCTCTCTATTGTTAACCAACCAAATACTACCATGTGTAATGTTGTTAACTTAAAAATTAATTTAATATTTATTTGATAAATTTGTGTAAAATTCTATAGTAATAAGTTAGGCATATAATAATGAGATAGAAGATATCAATTCATGTATAATATGGTTATGCCTTATGCTTGAATAATCTTAATTTTTCAAAGTTGTGCTTAAAACTCTAGTTGGACCTGCCATATTTTTAATTCCATTTCTACATGTCTCTAGCTAGTAATATTTTTATTTTTTATATAATATTAAATTACTTATAAAAAAAAGGTAGGTATTAAATTTTAAGAGCGATAAAGTTAAATGTTGATATGAGAGAATCTTAGAATCTTAAGGAATTGTTTTTTGGTACAAGAATCTTAAGGATATGGACACGTACAACTATAATTATAATAAAATGACAAAATCATCACGGTTATAATTGTTTATATATTATTACCAACTCATATTATATTGTAGTCTTGTCTGTTGAATCTGAATGAATGTTCATAAATTTTTTTCTATATGTGTAATATATATAATTTTAAATAAAATACCAATTTTACATACTTATTTTTTATATTTAACGTTTTCCATTTTCATAAAATTTATTTTAAATTACCAGCACTAACTTTATAATAACATTAATGATATTATTGTATATGCATATAGAAAATCAAATATATTATTAATTATGGTTCTGATTATTTCAAATTGTAATTCAGTTAGGCATTTAAAAATTTAATTTTCTTATTAGAAAAGTTTTAAGATTTTACATCAATTGGAAATTTATATTTTCACATTTTTTTATGAATTAAAATTATCTGAGCATTATACAAATACTAATTAATTTTTTTTATTACTAACTCTTTTACTGAAATCCGTGCAGGTCTATCTGCCTTCTTAATTCAGTGAATTTAATATTACAGATTGATAATTTCATACATAAAATTTATATATACTGAAATTGAAACATAAAAAATATAAATTTATCATGACTGATAAATCATAATGACAGAATTTTAGAGATGCTAGAATTTAAATTGAAAACACAGATTATTAGAATAGAAAATATGAATAACCTAAATATGTCGTGTTACTGATAATTTCTTACGTTAATAGTATATATACACACTACTATTTATACAGACATTTTCATTCCTTCTAACATTTATTTTTAATTCAACAAATTCAATATTATTATTAATAAACCTATAATAAATTTTATATAGACTAGAATTTTAAAAATAGAGAATGTAATCTTTATCAATAGTGATAACAGTTAAATATATATTTAGTTAGAGTTAGTTTTAATTATTTAGTTTTTATTTTCCATGTATACTCAAATTAATCATTCAATACTCAAATTTAATCAATACTCAAATTATTTAATACTCAAATTCAGTCATTCAATGAATGAAATTCATATTATTTTTTCTGCCATTGATTTTTAACATGATATTATAGCGTAATTATTGTTTTGATAGCTTTCGTTTATATTTGTATGAAGAACTTCCATCTCATCTTACTACCAGGAGCAAGAATGAAGAGTGACTACCAAAGTTACAACAAACTCGAATTACTCAAATTTAATCAATACTCAAATTCAGTCATTCAAAGAATGAAATTCATATTATTTTTTCTGCCATTGATTTTTAACATGGTATTATAGCGTAATTATTGTTTTGATAGCTTTCATTTATATTTGTATGAAGAACTTCCATCTCATCTTACTACCAGGAGCAAGAATGAAGAGTGACTACCAAAGTTACAACAAACTCGAAAGACCAAAATCTTCAAAGATCCAGAAAGCACTTTCTTCTTCTTGGCATTTCATCGAACATATCATTCTTGCATTTTGCAAACCGGATAACTTTTCTTGTCCCTTTCAACAATTTGTATTCATAATTGAATTTCCAACTCATGGTCACAATTTTCATCTACACTGCCATCATTTAATTCATTAACGCCAACGCTTTGCCCTCCCAACATTGTTGCGTCTCTTCCCAACTTGTCAAGAAAGAACATGTTACTTTCAACAACTGCGGCTTCAACCAAGTGGTTTCTCTCGCATCCTTAACCCTTGGAGCACTCAACTTGGATGATCACCAACAACCCATTCTCACTGAAACAACCATTGTTTCAGAATCGAAGAAGGTTGTTCTCCATAAATGTTCACCTGTTCATGGTGGTGAAGACCCAGAAGTTATCAATGCTTGGGAACTCATGGAGGGTCTTGAATAAAGAGTACCCATTTCAACTCAACTCAAGAAAACCCCAAAGTTGACTCCTTTTATTAGCGGTGTGGGTCACCTCTTGGATTCACTATACATTTTGTTGTGGAAGCTTGTTCTTTCAAAATGTCATCAAGAAGCTTGATTTCCTATTGTTAAGTGCGAAAATTATCTTAAATAATGAGAATATTTAAACATATTTTAATCTTAATTAAAAGTCTATATAAGTGTTATTCATAATATATATCGAGTCAAATACTTGCACCAAATTCTATGACTTGTGTTTTTATGATATTTCAGGTGATTAGAGGCTAAAATGAGCAAAAGATGCCAAAGGAGATCATAATTCTCTAATCACAATCTTTGAAGATAATGGTTGAACCATCTAATTATAATCATATTTTTTAAGATAAAAACTCAACCACCTAATCATAATCATAATCTTTGAAGATAAGGAAAATGTATGGAAGATTAGAATAAATAGGAGAGTAGCTATGAGTTGAAGGCATCACCCATCATTAATGATCATCACTAAACACCTCTTAGAGGAGAAAATATTAGGATTGAGACAATAACCACTCTAGGAAGCTTGGAAAGAAGAAGAATGTCAACCAACCAAATAACTATAGCTTCCATGGGAATAAATAGCTAAATCCTTATGTCTGGGGTTATATATAATTATTTGAACTTGATATGTTTAATATGACTATTTAATTGTTTAATATTATTCTATTGTTTTTTGGTTTGATTATTTTATTTTTAATGTTTGTTTTGGTTTGATCACTCAATGCATGATCTAAGGTTTAAAAATGAGTAATGAGAATTTCTATGTTTAAACTAGATCTAGAATATATCAACTAGTTACATGTTGATACCAAGGAATAGGATTAATTGAACTAGCTATTCTAACACTTATATTATTATGATTAGATGATTAATTTATCAAGGAATTCAGAATTAGTTTATATAGGCATTTGATCTGTTAAGTCAAGGAATTGATAAATAGATAAGAACTGGTGGTGGGGAAATCATAGGAATAATCTAATAGGAATGTCATTATTAGATACTAGAGGATAAATGGAGAAATTTATCTTAGGTTCTTCATCTCTAAACTTAATATCTTCAAATCGACCCAAAATTAATTATTTTCTAATTAAAAGAATATAAAGCAAGTCCTTGTGGATTCGACAATTTTATTTAGTTGTTTGCGACAACTCGTTTGGTTAAAATAACAACCAATTTATCGGTTAGCAAAATGGCGTCGTTGTTTGGAACTTGCGTCTAGATATTTTATATTTTTTCAAATTTTATTTTATTTAGTATTTTTTGAATTATTTGTTTATTATGTTCCACAAGATTACAAAAGCAAAAAACAAAAAACAAAAAAAATATTATTTTTTTATTTCTTCCAATTTATATCTCTTGACAAACTAATTTTTAGTGTAGTGTTTTTTTAAACAATTAAATAGTCGTATTAGACATATCATGTTCAAATAATTACATCTAACTGGAGACTTAAGGATTTAGCTATTCATTCGCATGGAAGCTATAGCTATCTGGTTGGTTGACATTCTTCTTCTTTCCAAGCTTCTTAGAGTGGTTGTTGTGATGACTAGTGATGATCAATGATGATGGGTGATGACCAGTGATGATCAATGATGATGGGTGATGACCAATGATGATCAATGATGATGGGTGATGCCTTCAACTCATAGCTACTCTCCTATTTTTCTAATTTTCCATATATTTTCCTTATCTTCAAAGATTATGATTATGATTTGGTGGTTGAGTTCTTATCTTCAAATATTGTGATTAGAATTAGGTGGTTGAACCATTATCTTCAAAGAATGTGATTAGAATTATGATCTACTTTGGCATCTTCTGCTCATTTTAGCCTCTAATCATCTGAAATATCATAAAAATACAAGTCATAGAATTTGGTGCAAATATTTGACTCGATATATATTATGAATAACACTTATATAGACTTTTAATTAAGATTAAAATATATTTAATTATTCGCATTATTTAAGGTAAATTTTGCATTTAATAATAGGAAGACCAAGCTTCTTGATGAAATTTTGAAAGAACAAGCTTCCACAACAAAAGGTATAATGAATCCAAGAGGTGACCCACACCACTAAGAAAAGAAGTCAACTTTAGGGTTTTCTTGAGTTGAGTTGAAATGGGTACTCTTTATTCAAGACTCTCCATGAGTTCCCAAGCATTGATAACTTCAGGGTCTTCACCACCATGAACAGGTGAACATTTATGGAGAACAACCTTCTTCGATTCTGAAATAATGGTTGTTGAAAGTGCAAAGTGTCAAGAATAGCATTACCATATCTTAGCCTATGTTTTGATGAAGACAAGGTTCTAACAAAGCTTGAATATGGCTCAAAAATCAACATGCCTTATGCTCATTTAGTCATATCTAGACTAGGAGATAAATTGAGTCTATAATCTAAGTAGTACAGGATGTGTGCCGTAGTAAGTGGGTATAGGTTAGGTGAACCTAGATGCTAATCTCTTAAGCCATCATAACTGAACTACCATACTCATGAGATAAATCATCTAGTTAATCGTATGTTCATGCATATATCATACATGTTATTTGTGCATATTAGGCATAATATAAATGACAAACATGTATACATATTGCACATAACATTTGAGAAGTTTGCCTTGTGAAACATATGCATAAATGCTCCAGTTAATCGATTAACATGTAAGCTTAATCGATTAACGTAACTGATTTTTTGTTGAATATGTAGTTTCTGTTTTAAATGTTTTGGATGTCATTCTGTAAGTCCGTTAATCGATTAAATGGTAGTCTTAATCGATTAACGCGTCTGTTTTGTGTTATAACTGAAATCTGTTTCAGCTGTTGTAACTGCTTAACTGTTTAACTGTTTTTGCAACGAATTAAACCACTTATTCACCATGCTATAAATATGAGGCTTTACTCAGAACTTATCAGCATTCATTCTATTTGTTTAGGGTTGTATTAGAGAGCATTTGCATTCGTATTTTCACTGTTATTTTGCATGAGAGTTGCATGTGTGAGAAGAGAGATTATGCTGTTTTTTTTTTCTATAACATGCGTTATGTTTCTGCATAATTTCATATTCATTTGATATTGCTCACATGATCATGCATTAGATTCTGATTGAAAGAAACTTGTTGTATACTGAAAACTGATTAACTCCCTTGTATATTGATGGCTTAACCG
>NW_017721637.1:0-468 GCF_001865875.1 Lupinus angustifolius | reverse complement strand
TCAAGAGGCGAAAGGGTAGAAGTCAAACCAGGTTTTAGAGATCCTAGATTTGAAGAAGGGAGCATCCCTTGTGCTTGTAAATTGAATAGGTAACTGTATCTTAATTCAATATTGTGAAGAAAAAAAATCTCCCTGATCCAGAAGGGGAGGCCTGGATGTAGTTTGCAGTAGACCACAAACGAACCTGGATAAAAATCATTTTTGCACTATTCTTTCTTTCTTTATCTTTCTTTTGTTTCTTGCATTGATACACTGAATATATACTTGAGAATTTGGATATTTGTTTAATGCTATATAGTTATCACTTGTATGCATAAATATCTGAAATATATCTATTTAAAGTGTATCTTAATTGTCGTGCAATTTGCTTGTTCTGTTAATCTGCTTTGTAACTATGTTAGTCGATTAAACCCTTCTGTTAATCGATTAACTGGACAGTTTTTCCAGTAGTTGGGTTGTTGTTAAAAA
>NW_017721636.1:0-1695 GCF_001865875.1 Lupinus angustifolius | reverse complement strand
GGTGTTCCTAGACCACTAATACATAACAAGTGGTATCAGAGCTAGTACGATGTGCTAGCTCAACCGCATCCTCGTGATCCTAAGGGAATTAAAATGGGTTCCACCAACCCCTTTGGCGGTGATGGCGCATCCATTAACCGCCCTCCCGTATTCAGTGGCGAAGGTTACACCTACTGGAAAGTCCGGATGAAAATCTTCATCGGGGCTATTGATTCGGATATTTGGGAATCCGTGATCAATGGTCCTTTTGTCCCACTTCACTTAGTGGATGGCGAACCGAAATAAAAACGTAAAAGTCTATGGACCGATGAGGAACGCAAGAAGGTGCAATTCAACCTTCGCGCCAAAAACATCATAACCTCGGTCCTGTCCTACGATGATTTCTTTTGGATATCTCAATGTCAAGTGCCAAGGAATGAGACATCATCCTCTTTCTATTGACAACAACAAATGAGGCTTGCGGATCAGACAACAAGGATACTTCAGATGAGGTATATTCTGATACATCATCCTCTTCTACTGATTCTCCCTCATATGAAATATTATATAGTGCTTATGTTGAGATGCATGAAGAACTTAAAAAATTAGCAAAAGTAAGCAACAAGAGAAAACGAATTATTTTGCTAAACCAACAAAAGATAAATCAATTGTAGAAAGAGTTAGATGAATTAAAACTAGAAAATGAAACCATTGATCTAATTTTTTCTTGCACTTCATGCGATTGCTCAAAAATTAACTTATGTCAAAATACTACTTGTGAGTCTTGCGAGGACTTGAAAAACGAAAATTTTAAACTAAATGAAAAACTCGCAAAACTTACAAATAGTAAACAACAATTAGACACTCTGCTTAGCAAAACTAGGAATGTTGGTAACCATACTGGATTAGGGTATGTTCCCTCATCCCATAAAAAGAGACCATATAGGAGACCTCTAACACATCAATACAAAAATAAAAATAAAAATAGAGTCCCTAGTTGCCATTACTGTGGCACATATGGCCATACATCTCATTCATGTTACATCAGGAGATATGGGATACCCAGTGGCGTTCACACTTGGGTAAGAAAGGGAAAAAGCTCCATCATTACTAACACAAAAGGACCCAACATAACTTGGATACCTGAGTCTAGCAGATGATCTATTTTGCAGGTATGTCTTCGAACACACGGACAAAACTGGTATCTTGATAGCGGCTGTTCGAGACATATGACTAGGGACAAGTCCAAATTCCTAGACTTGTCGTTAAAGGAAAAGGGATTAAAAGGATTCGTCACTTATGGAGACAATAACAAAGGAAGAATCTTGGGCACTGGAAAGATTGGAAACTCAACCCACACAATAATCGACAACGTTCTATACGTAGAAGGTTTGGAACATAATTTGTTGAGCATAAGCCAACTGTGCAACAAAGGTAATATCGTGTCTTTTGTTTCTAATTGTTGTATCATTTGTGATGTAATATCTAATAATGTTAAGTTTGTCAGATATCGAGTAAATAATATTTACATGGTCAATCTGGAAGATGTCACTTCTCTATTTTCAAAATGTTTTATTTCAAAAGAAGATGACATCTGGCTTTGGCATAGACGCGTCGCTCATATACATATAAAGCATTTAGAAAAAATATCGAAAAATCATTTAGTAATTGGTCTTCCAAAACTCGATTTTGAAACACAAGATTCCTGTGACATGT
>NW_017721635.1:0-893 GCF_001865875.1 Lupinus angustifolius | reverse complement strand
ACAATAAATCAACTAGATAATGTTTCAACTTTGATTATATATTAATATTACTCACTATTTTTATGTTTTTACTATTTGAACCTTAGGGTCTAATTCCATCTCCAACAGCTGAACATGGTTGGGGAAGTATTGCACCGCTTGCAAGTGGGTATAGAACTTATGCTGCTGACCCAAGCTCTGTTGGCACTAAACCTTTTGGTTTCGGACCCGACTTTTTTGCTAGAGCACCACCTCCTAAGGTCATTTTTTTGTTTCATTATACGAATGAGTAAGGATCCTCTTCAATCCAGGAGAGATAACTGCTACAAAAACAAGCAAAAAAACAAATATATTACAATACATTTATCTTTTTATTTACAATGAAATAATAGTTTTATCATTGAAAACAAAATGAGTAACAAAAACTTGTATTGGGGAGGATCATTATCCTATATGCCAATCATATAATTTGTTTTATTTAGTGTTTGCATTTATTATTTCCATTTTGTACGTTTGAACTTGGTCCATGACTGCTTTTTTATGTTGTGTAGGTTAACATCAGAATGAATGAGTTTGCAAAAAACAAGCACAAGATGGAGATGGTTCATGGCCAAAAAAATGTTTTTCCTTCACCTAGTCGTGGGACAGGTGTGTTTCATCCTCTTCCTAGTGTTCAACTACAACCCAATAATAACAACAACAGAGGTCATTATCTTATCATAACCTCTCCTATCATTAATTTGAACACTAAATATATATTTGTCTGGATTAATTTTATTATCATTTAACTTATATGTTTGACAAACATATTTTAAATTATGAAAAGAATAAGTTTTATGAAAAAATAATGATTTTGATGGGAGATGAATTTTCATTCTTATTTGAAACAGCTGGCAGACTTTTTTCTTTCAAAA
>NW_017721634.1:0-780 GCF_001865875.1 Lupinus angustifolius | reverse complement strand
TTTTTGAAATTTTTTAATATGCAAGAGTAAATGCATTACACAATTAAATGAAAAAATAGTTTTGAAACCATTTTTCCGCATAAATATTCATATAATCAATAATATAATATTTTTATATCTATTCCAAATATTATCAACCAAAATATTTTATATTTTATATTCGTATTCTTTATTCCTTTTAGTTTGACATATATGGTATACATTCGAAAACAATAAATTACACTTAATACATCATCCGTTATTTATTTATATTATTTTTATTTAAAAGTTAATAATTATTAAATATGAATGTCAATAATCTATTGGATGCTCTATAAAACATTTACAATGTAAGCACAAATATCTTCTTTCAATATTTATCATCAATTACTTTTATGGTTAATATACAAATTACTTTATGTTTAATAAATTACAGTTAATACATCACTCATTATTTATTTATGTTATTTTTATTTAAGAGTAAATAATTATTAAATATGAATGTCGATGATCTATTCTGACGTTGTACAAAATATTTATACTATCAGTACAAACATCTTCTCTCTATTTTTATCATCAATTACTTTTATAGGTAATATATGTTTATATAAATTTGTATATATATATATATATGAGACTAATTATTATATTGTCATACTATAAAATCTATACCTTATTGTATAAGAATTTATACATACTTGTTATATTATATACAATTTATTTGAATTATTTTTTTGAAAAAGTTAATAATAATAAAATATGAATAGTGAATGATATATTGATAATGTATAAAACTCATAC
>NW_017721633.1:0-843 GCF_001865875.1 Lupinus angustifolius | reverse complement strand
TTCGGATTAAATTGACCGATTGATCGAATTTTGATACAAATCGGTTAGATGAGATGTTCAAACTCGTCAAATATCTGTTCATGGTTGAACCAATCAGACTAATTGGTCCGAGCCGAGTTTTATAACACTTATTTCAAATGCTATACTAGAATTAAAAAACAATATCACTTTAAATTATCTTTTAACAACGGTTTTAGGATGACATCTATGTGCATTAGTATGGGGTTCAATAGTTTTTCAAAATACAGTAAAAAATGAACATTGAACAATATTCACTCAAGCAAATACTATAGAATATGATGCTTTCCATAATGTTTATTATAGCAATGATTGTTGAAGCTAATAATAGTATTATTTGATATAGTTGAATTGTTAATGCATCAATTATCATATTAATTGATATCTCTATCCATTTAAATGAAATATATTGAACAACTCACATATGCATACCAACAATATATGCATGTTTAAAATTATTATATTAATTATACATCAATGTAATATTAAATACATTGTCCTTTTACAATCCAATGTTATAAAAAATATTATGTATTTTTTAATTAATTAAATTTAATATTATGTTTAATATAAAATTTATAGTAAGCAAGAGCGATAAATTTAAATTAAGAGAAGCAACATGTTGTAAATTAAAAATATAAATTATAAGTCAGCGTAAAGTGTGACAAAGCTAATTTAAACATTCTAATTACCAATTATATTATTTATATTACTTACATTATATTGTCATATTAAAAATTTATATTGTCATAAATACAAGTTATATAGGCTAAAATTTTAAAAATTAAAAAAGTATAAAATTATAGTGATAATGATAAATTTAAT
>NW_017721632.1:0-2967 GCF_001865875.1 Lupinus angustifolius | reverse complement strand
TCTCACCACTACGAACCATCGTTGAATCACCTTGGACAGGCCAATCGCCAAGTCACTTAAGGTTAGACGATCTCGCTGCGTGGTAAACATAACCTTTTGGGCATTGCCCTTAACGACATAACAGTCGATGATCATGTCAGGAGGGCCCTATGTAATCCCATTACCACCACCAACCTATACTACTGGTTGATAACGTTTACTTGTGCTATAGTGATAGGTATTTGTTTCATCTTTGGGACATCATTCCTTTTTAAAGTAGTTTATCTTGTATTACTCGCATTCCCATACTTTCCATCATTCAGACGATTTTATAACACAGATAATTGATTATACCAAAGGTTAATCGATTATTCCTAGTTACAATAGTTAAAAGAATTATGACTTCTGATATCCTTAATCGATTATCAGACTAGGTAATTGATTATGTCCCTTGGACATGGAGATTTTAGAATATTGATAATCGATTATGTTACATGTTAATCGATTATTTTTAGTTACAGTAGCTACAAGATTCTAATTTTTAATATCGATAATCGACCATGTTATATGTTAATCGATTATTCCTAGTTATAGTAGCTACAAGATTTTGATTTTTGATATCGATATTCGATTACCAACCATGATAATCGATTATGACCATTAGACATGGGGTGCTTAGAATACAGAAAATCGAATATCTCAAGGGATATTCGATCATTCCTAGTTATAGTTATTCGAGTGACGTTCATCCATGGATAAACACAACATTACTCCACACATAGACATAACTTAAACGATATGACTTAAGATATCATCTGTACTTAATCCTAATAGACAAACAATTGATTAAGTACATGATTTCTTAATACTTTAGACAACTCCAAACTTTTGAGGTAGTTTAAGAGGTTTGGATGTCATATTCTAACACCACTGTCACGATGTATTCTCCCTCATCTTAGAGTGTCTCCTAAGTGGTTCCCTTGGTGATAAGTGCAAAATGAGGATGCTGCCCAACTTCGGAAGCTTCGGAAATAAACACAAGAACAAATCAGTAGGTTTGTGAGTTAAAATTCTTACATGATAACCCTTAGGTAAAGACTTCTTTTAACCTATCATGGACTCAATTACTTTCATCCATCTAGTTCAAGATTATATATTCTTGAACCATCTTTTATGATTGAAAGTCTTTTTTAAGAAAATAATCCTTTTTAAAATAAGACTTTAACCAAGTTTATACTTTTAACTTTAAAACAAATTAATACTTTCTTGAAGACTTTTTAAGTCATATTCACCATTTTAAGGTAAGTTACTTAACCAAAGTCAGCACTTTAAATCAAGATCTCTTAACTTAAACTTACCACTTTAAAGTAAGCTAACACAAGTGAATTCAATACTTTTGAACAATAAAACTCTATGGTCATTTCAACACATTTCATTATAAAGAAACCACAAGGGTTGATAGTGTTGATCTCATTCATAAAAAAAATATTTTAAAATCAAGATATTTTATGTTAAACTTACCACTTTAAAGTAAGCTAACTAAAGTAGATTCAACAAAACTCTATGGTCATCTCAACACATTTCATTCTAAAGCAACCACAAGGGTTGATAGTGTTGATCCCATTCATAAAAATAATATTTTAAAATTAATATATTTTATGTTAAACTTACCACTTTAGAGTAAGCTAACTAAAGTAGATTCAACAAAACTATATGGTCATCTCAATACATTTTATTCTAAAGCAACAACAATGGTTGATAGTGTTGATCATATAATCAAGAACAACATATCAAAAGTTAATATTTTAAATCAAGATCTCTGAAGTTAAACTTACCACTTTAAAGTAAGCTAACTTAAGTTGATTCAATATAACTCTATGGTCTTCTCAACATATTTCATTCTAGAGCAACCACAAGGGTTGATAGTGTTGATCACATAGTCAAGAACAACATATCAAAACTTAACATTTTAAATCAAGATCTCTTAGGTTAAACTTACCAGTTTAAACTAAGCTAACTTAAGTTGGTTCCATAAAACTCTATGGTCATCTAAACACATTTTATTCTAAAGCAACCACAAGGGTTGATAGCGTTGATCACATAATCAAGAACAACATACTAGAAGATTATAACTATCTAATGGTGTAGGTGTTAGAGATTGAAAAAACAAAAAGAGAAATACCTTGAAATCTATTAGAAGTGCTTAGAATTCAAAGTTAGAAAATAAGGAAAATAAAGTGTTCTCCCTCAAGGCTAAGGGGTTGCTTTTATAGAGGGGAAATCAGATTTGGGGGAGATCAAAATGGTTCCCCAAAATCATGATGGTGTAAGGAGTTGATGAGTGATTTAGGAGATTATGTAAGTGATTACACTTTTGCTTATTCAAAAAGCAAGCTTGACTCATGAATAAGTGATGTGACTAATGCGATGAAACATCATGATTAAAATCATGCTCGAGTATCATCGGTTAATGAAACATCGTGATTAGAACATCGAAACTTGGAATTCGAAGTGAAAAATATCTAGAGATGAGTTATGGACAAACTTGATGTCTATATTGACTCGGAATTGTATTTTGAAGTCAATGACGCAATCATAATTCCATTATGAGTTATGGAACTCAAAAATCACATTTGGGCCGAATTTAGGGTGCATTTGAGCCCGAAAGAGGCCTGAAGACTTTCCGTCTCTGAAAATTATGAAAATTTATTACAAATTAGGAAATCACAATAAAAGACTTAAACTCAGCTGAGGTTTAGCCTAAATCAATACTGATTAATTTATAAAATTAATCGCTTGTCAATTAAATAATTAATAAAGCGCACGCAGAAAATCACGGTGTTACAATCCTCTTCAACTTATAAGATTTTCGTATGAACAAGGGAATCAAGCCGGTTCCTTGGAAGCTAAGCAACCATATGAACAAGTGTAAACATTTAATGCTTCATATGCAAGTGAAAGTGTCCCCTATAATTAGGGAAGGCAATG
>NW_017721631.1:0-2638 GCF_001865875.1 Lupinus angustifolius | reverse complement strand
TGATTAAGTTTGAGATCATTATGTATTGTTCTTTAGTTTTGTTAGATGTCAATATAGCTGAAAATCCATGTAAGGCTATTGTGTCTATTAGGTGGATGTGGAGCTATTTCTTAAAGTGTTAAGCAAACACTTACTTCATCTATTACGATAGTGATTTTCATAACTTATAATGAGACATCTAATTATGGGAAATAACTATACAATTATCACTTGGCTGCTGATATGGATATATTGAAAAATCATTAAAGTTATATTGTGACAAAAAGATAGCATTCTTATATCCCATTTAAGAAATTCAGAGTGGTCAAATGTCTATACAGCATATTGACACAAACTCCAAGTTGCAGATCTGCTCACTAAAGATTTATCAACTAATGTCTTTCACAAGTACATTTCTCATATAAATAATGTATTTTTTGAGGATATTCCAGTTCATTGGGAGTTTGTATATGGATGTTATTTCAGACTAGACATAAAGATCAATAAAGTTTTTTTGCAGAATAAGGTTTATGGTTCAGTTTCACTGTGAAATCTATTTATGTGGATCTCATTAAAGTAAAAGAGAACCAAATGAAAATTGACATGTATAGCTCACATTCATGTGATTTTCATGCAACATATTTCATGATTAATCTAATGTCATTTTGTTGTGTTAATAATAGTGATCATTGATTGGTTTAGTTATGATTGATATAACGAAAGCTACTTTGGTTCTATATATTAATATAATTAATGGACGAGACAATAATATGTCTAAGGTTTATAATGACGGTATTTGTTTGAGCTCATAAAGTCTAACACAATTTGTAAAATCACATATGTGACTAGTGGGAGATTGTAATGAATTTTTTATCACACAAGTAATGTTTAAATGTGTTTCAGGTCATTATATTAAGTAGCCAAATTAAAGTGATCATTTCAATATGGTATATAACAATAGACATAATTGTCATGAAAATTATTGTGTATACTAAAAGTCTTATTTCTATTTTATAGTGGGCAAAATAGAAATAAGAAAATAAAGTAGCATCACCCTTCATTGAAGGTTATGCACTTCTTATAAATAAGGGTTATGGTCTCCAATTGTAGACTAACTTACGAGACAAATAACATTGAACACAAAATAATTCTCTTCATGCCATTAGAGGAGAAACTAAGGCTAAAAGTGGTCTACAATTGGAAGACCAAAGAACCTACATGTTCTACTATGAACATGATTCACACATAAAGACATATGACATGCAGTTGATGGATACATAATGCTAAGGATGNCGAGACAATAAAAGTAAATGCGAGAACGCAGGTCGGGTACTGCCGGAACTCGAGACAATAAAAGTAAATGCGAGAACGGAGATTGGGTACTTCCGGAACTCGAGACAATAAAAGCAAATGCTTTGACTTAAGCTAGCTTACTTTCTACCCTTTGAGGTCTAAAAATGATTTTGTTTCAACGAATTTCATGAATGGGTGCATGATATGAATGAGATGTTTTTTAGTTTGTGAATATGCAATACGCCGTAGGTGGTTTTTGCTTGCAATGTTTGCATCATTTATTGACAAAATCTTGATTGTTTTCATTTTGCAGGTTTTGTCATCATTAAATTTGACTTTGAGCATCCTTACAACATGAAGTTCCAACTTCCTTGTGTGCTGAAGCTCTAGTAATAAAGCTTTATATCGACATGATTTCAGCTCTTCTTTACGGGTGGTCGTATTGCTCGATTACTTGTTCTGATTAATTATCGCAAAAGGTCATATTATTATTCATCAGTGTATTTTCACAAAACAACTCATGCATTAATATATGAGGGATAATGAACAAGGTATTGATATTAACATGTGGAGGTATAGATTTGAAGGAGTTTTTTTATTTTTTTTATTTTTTTTTTGGGTGTATGACATCTCTTTCAACTTTCTATAACAATGATAACATTAATTTTCCTTTGCCAAGTTTCGAACTTCGTTAAAACAATGTCTCAAAAACTTTTGCCCCTAGTGTTTCGTCAAAAGGCGCAATTGTTCAACATATTGGCCCTTGTGTCTTGCTCATGAATTTATTGGATGGGACTGATCATTCAATAAATTGCCCCTAGTGTTTGCTTCTCAACCTGAATCTTCTGAAGCACCCCATAATATGCTTCATGACCTTTGCTACGGATTCATGAGGGTGAGCCTACTCATCCAATGAACCTGCCCCCAATATCTTACTTTGATGTCTTCCTGAGTGGTCATTCTTCCGATTGAGAACGACTTTCTTTAATGATAATCCCTAACTTTTGCCTAGGCCGCCCTTTCAGGTTTTCGACCTACCAGGATGTTCTTTTCTTTTTATTTGTTAGAAATATTAACGTAATGATCATTTTGTGCGAGTGTTAAAAATATTAGTGCATTTAAAATGTTTCCTTTTGAGTCAGTTTGCTTTTTACCCTAGCATGGATCCAAACAAATTATTCCTTAACAAGGACTTTTTGGGCTTGAATTGTGGCCTGGTTAAATGGCTTACAAGAAAATGGATATTAAGGCTCAAATTGTGTTTCCCTTCCCACTACATCTCCTTTTCTCCGATATCCTATTTCCAATGATTCCTCTCGTGATTTTATTGCTTCGTTTTAGTATTGACAAGTGAGGATCTGATGTG
>NW_017721630.1:0-9681 GCF_001865875.1 Lupinus angustifolius | reverse complement strand
CACCCCCTGGTTCCCATGATTGGGCAAAGGGTTGTTTGTGATAGTGGGAACATCGTCTTTGAATTTCAACCATCCGGAATCGATAAGATCCTGCACTCTGTGTTTTAATGCCTTACAAGTTTCGATTGAATGCCCCACTACTCCCGAATGGTAAGCACAATTGACATTGGGGTTGTACCATGCGGCCATAGTATTTGGGACTCTTCCTAGAATGGGTGCTAGGATGCGCTCTGTTTGTAAGGTGGCGAATAGTTCGGCATAGGTCATAGGGATAGGGTCGAAAGTCCTTCTTTCCTGAGTTTGGTATTGCGCGGGTGGATGATGGTTTTGGGCTTGGTTATTTGGTTGATAGTTGGGCCTAGGTGGTCGGGGTTGATAGAGGTTTGGTTGTGGTTGGTTGTATTGAAAGGTTGTGTTTTGTTGAAGTGGTGGGCGGTTGTGGTTAATGTAGGCTATTGGTTGGTATGGGATCTGGTATGTGTTTTGCGGGCTCGGTTGGTATGGTGTTTGGTTGTGTTGAGGGCGGTGTGTATATGAACGGGGATTGTTGTTTATCTTGTTTGATGTCTTTTGGGGTTCTCCGGCTATGTAATGGGCTTCGGTTTCCTTTTTCTTCATGTAGTTGGGCCTTTTGGGCTCTCCGGTTTGTTCGGCGGCAATCTTTCCCGTTTTCATGTTTTGCTCAATTCTGTCTCCTACTCTAATCAATGAATTGAAATCAGATGTATTATTCCCAATCATCTTGTCGAAGAAAGGGTTAGGGAGAGTATTGATGAAGATGGTGATCTGCTCTTCTTCCTCCAGACGGGGTAAGACTTGTGAGGCCACTCCTCTCCATCTCTGTGCATATTCCCTGAATGATTCACTTGCCGGTTTCGTCATGTTTTGAAGCTTGTTGCGGTCCGGCGCAGAGTCCTCATTGAATTTGTACTGCCTTATGAAGGCATTGGAAAGATCCAGGAAGGTCTTAATGTGCTTGCTTTCGAGGCGAATGTACCATGAAGTGGCGATCCCCACAAGGCTGTCTTGAAAGCAATGAATGAGCAGCTTATCATCATTATGGTACGCTGACATTTTCCGGGCGTACATATGAAGATGGCTCTTCGGGCATGTAGTCCCATCATACTTTTCGAATTCGGGAACTTTGAATTTAGGAGGAAGAACGACATCTGGGACCAGACACATTTCAAAAGCGTTCTTTAAATCGGGGCAGTTAGCCCCTTCCACAGCTTTAAGCCTTTCATTAATGATGTCCCACATTTCATCTTCCTTCCCCTTCCCTTTATCATCGCGCTGAGTGTCTTTACTAGTTTGATGTCCGGCAGTGCTTCTATCATTCTTCGGACCATGGTAGTTAGGATCGTCATCCGAGTCATGTTGGTCGGTGTGTTGTGAGTTCTCTTTGTTTGACGAGGTATGTCCTTGTGATGCACCCTGGTGCTTAGAGGCAGACTCTTGGTTATGCCCTCCTTCATTGGCATTACGTGCGGATTGGGCCCGCTTATCTGCTGCAGAAGAATTTCCAGATGCCATTTCTTGCTGCATGGCTACCATCATTCTCATCATCAGTGTTATTTGCTCTTTCAGCTCAATCACCTCGGGATTCCCTCCAGTAGTAGCTTCTCATCTGGGACCAGACACATTTCAAAAGCGTTCTTTAAATCGGGGCAGTTAGCCCCCTCCACATCCTTAAGCCTTTCATTAATGATGTCCCACATTTCATCTTCCTTCCCCTTCCCTTTATCATCGCGCTGAGTGTCTTTACTAGTTTGATGTCCGGCAGTGCTTCTATCATTCTTCGGACCATGGTAGTTAGGATCGTCATCCGAGTCATGTTGGTCGGTGTGTTGTGAGTTCTCTTTGTTTGACGAGGTATGTCCTTGTGATGCACCCTGGTGCTTAGAGGCAGACTCTTGGTTATGCCCTCCTTCATTGGCATTACGTGCGGATTGGGCCCGCTTATCTGCTGCAGAAGAATTTCCAGATGCCATTTCTTGCTGCATGGCTACCATCATTCTCATCATTAGTGCTATTTGCTCTTTCAGCTCAACCACCTCGGGATTCCCTCCATTAGTAGCTTCCTGGTCGGCCATGGTCTTTGTTTTTGATCGGGTATTGTAAGGATGTTGGTGCGCAATGATTACAGAACCTGAGTTATTTTGAAAAATAAAAAGTTGAAAAATAAATGATAAAAATGAAAGCAAAAAAGATTTCTTTGTCTTCGAGAGGCTTGTTATAGTAAGACATCTTGACCCGCATTTGCTAACTACGAGGTGCACCCCAATAGTTTCTCTTGCGTTGATGACAATACTCAGAGGAAACTCTAGGCTTCGGACCTTGCTTGCATCTAGGCTTATTCTCTCATTGTGGATCACTATCATTAAACATCTTGTCATGTATTTGGTAATCTTGGGAGCGTAGTCCGCAAGACCGTTTACATTTGATACCAATCGTTAGAAGAAACTCTAGGTTTCAGACCAAGATTGTATCTAATTACAATATGTTTTTACTCTGTCAGGACTTTTTACTTGCAGATTAGATAAGATGATGAACCCTTATGATACTTGTATAGATAACAACTCGGATAAACTCTGAGAAAAGGAGAAATTTTTATTCATATTCATAAGTAGGATTACAATTTTCCTTTATTCATTCTCTCTTTCTTTTTATTTTTAACAAAGGAGAAGAAAAACATAAAATGCTCAATATTCTCCAGATGCAGCACTTCTCCACCTTCTGAGTTTCCAAGCCAACTTATCACATGCTTCATAGAAGGTTCTCATGGCGGGGCGTAAGCTTGTATCAGGGTACATTTCCACCTCCTGGCGGGCATCATCAAAGTTTCTCAACCAATCATCAGCAAAGTCCCCAAGACCCTCGATGATTTGCCTGCATCTTCCTTCCCATTTCTCCTTGTCCCATTTACACTCCTGGAGCATATTCTCCCAGTTGTGTGACCACTCATGATGTTTGGCATTTAACTCATTGTAGGCTTCCTCAAGGTCCTTCATTCGTTCAGAAAGATGGGTTTTATCGCGATTTGCCTAAGCCAATGCATGGAAACGAGCATCCAATGCAACATTCAGTTGATCCTCTCTTTCCCTAGCTCACATCAAGGCTTCCTGATACTCTTTTAAGATAGCCCCCATTTGGCTCCCATCTTTTTGGTTGGCCTGCATATTCTCTATTTTTGCTTTCAGCGTATGAACATCCCTTTGAGCAGTATGTAGGGCTCGCCCTTGGGCCTTCAGTTGATCAACCATGTCGGCTATCTGTTCATCTTTTTCTTTCTCCAACCTGGTCAATTCTGTTATTTTTTTGTCTTTTTCTTTGCCATCTCGGATCAGGCGGAATTTGTCGGATGAAGAGCACATGCTGGCTTAGTCTCGCTTCAAGCTGACTTCCTCCCTCTTCTGTGCAGCGATGGTTTTGTTAAGCTTCTCCACCATCAGTTTATATTTCTCTACTTCATCTCGAGCCTCTTCCAACTTGGATTCCAGAAGTTTGTTCTGACTAACGAGTAGTAGTTCGTTCTGGGATGGCCCGATCGGTTCTTTTGATGACTCGGATGGTGGCAACATAACATATTTAATCCTTTCATTCCTCCAGCATTTGTACTCTTCAGTGTAATAGGCTTGGTGTTCTCCAAGCTCATTCTTCCCACATAGACGGATACTCCTCAGAGCATTCCTCACAGATATGAGAACTTCTCGGGCAGTTCCCTCGTCCCTATACCAGACTATGATCACCTGCAACTTTTCCTGAGGTACCAGATTCATCCCCCATTTTAGTTGTCCCAGTACTAAGGCTGGGGTGAAAGAAATGCATCCTCGGGGGCCCATCAACATCATGTTCGGAAAGTCTCCACATGAGTACATCACTGCCTGATGTTTGTCATATAAGCAACACTTTGTTCCAAAATTCCTAGGGGTTACCTCTTTGAACAGTTTCTTCCAATCCGCCAGTTGCATAGGTTTAATTGCAATATTTCTGAACCGGCGCAGGGGGTACCTGCTCCAATCTGGATATTGGTGATGCACAAACCGAGTAATCATCCACACATAGAGCAAATGTACACAACACCGGACCTTGTGGTAGCCTTTTTCATGACACCTTTGGAAAGATAAGAGAGTTTCTGCGACTATTGCTGGAACGGGGTTAACTCTGAACCTCTTGACTTTGGCGAAGACATCGATCGCCGCTTGGTCTACCATATCATAAACGAAAGGGAATAGGACCATACCATATACTGCTAGAGCAAAAGCGGGTTTGAATAGCTCCCAATTTCCCTATTCCACCATTTTGGCAAGATGTTTCTTCAAGAAAGTGGTCTTTAGCCCATACACTTCTCCTTGTTTGATAATCTGGTTCGGGCCTGGATACATCCCGATCAGCCCTTCGATATACTCTTCCGTAACATTTTGAGTACCGCTATACTGATACAGCTTTAGCCTGTTTGATAGCTCAATATCTGTGATGGAAGAGCCGATATCGAGTAGGACCTCATACTCCTCCACAGTCGGGGATGCATCAATATTTGGGAATTCGAAGATGTGTAGAGCAGTGTTCCAGTACTGGATCATGTCTTTCATGCCCTTTAATGTTTCTATATCAACCGTGATGAGGACCAAGTCAGAAAACCTTCCATATTCTTTTGCCAGCTGGTCTTGAAATTCAGAAAACCGTGATGAGGGATCTTGGGGACCAGATTTGCTAGGAAGCTTACATCCATAACTTGTAATTCTACCCTTACTCCTTTTTTCACTGACAGAGTGCTGGCAGAACCCACAACTTGAGAATTAGTCTCCATGTCTTACTATACCAGCTTCTCTTCGACAAAGTAATCTGCAAAAGGCGTGACAATCGTAAAAGTGTTAAATAAATGTGATAAAGAATGCATGTATGAATGATGTGCATGATGTATACCCCTTAGGATGCTGGTCCTTATATGGGGGCAGTAAAATCTTGATTTTATTATATTATGTTTTCATAACATGGTGATATAAACTTGTCCCTAGGGCCTCGAGCCCATTAATGGGACTGATTGCAGCATGGGATTAAGTGAAATAACCTCGATTAGCCTGATATAACATAAAGTACGTCTTTAGGGTGTTTGCACCCATCGACGGGTGTGTATGAAGTGCATCCCTTAGGGCCTTGGGCCCTCTGGTGGGGATGTTGCTCTGATTGATCTAACTTTGTGATCATTGATGTCACATGACACGTCTAACTAACGACGTTAAAGAAGCGCTATATGGGAGGCAACCCATCTCTCAATAACTTCTTTTTAATTTTTCTTCTTTTAGTAACTTTTTCTTGAACAATGATTCATAGTGTTGAGTATAGGTCATAGAGAAGCAGGTCAAAATGAAAAATGTTTAGCCATCTAAAAAATAACATGTTGCTTGGCCTAGGGAGGGACATGTCAAATTACCGGTGGGGATGGACTTCACATACTATAGTTATAAGGTGAACAAGCTCACAGACAAAGAGAGGAGCCTCATAACAACTAGGATTTAACAAAAATCACGTTGATATCATTTACATTTCAGTCATTTAATTTATGTTTTCTTAGTTATTTTATTTCTTTTGAATAAATGAATGCATGCTTGTAGACTATTCAATATGTATGCTAAAACTTATTGTGAATTAACCAACTTGTCAACCTTGTTCTTGTTCTATCCACTAGCACAATCAAACATAAAAATAAATAGGATTGTAAGTTGTGAACTTTCATGTTATAGGTGGTTAAACTTGCTAGTTTGTGCAATATTTTGTTGTATATAATTGTTGTGTGGGGGTAAATAGCATGAGGTTGTCTGATATCAAGAGAGGCATGAAAGGTGAGCATGAGTGGAGAGAGAGTGATACACTGCTAAATAAATCTTGTGAGTTTGCACTTTGTTAGCATTGTTAGATTTGTTTGAGTCTCTAATCATATTGGTAGATGTGATACATGGAAGTGATCAAGGCAGTTCTGTCATGAAAACACCACTAGGCCAAATATATTGAAAATACATACATGATTTAACATTTGCTTCCCCACTGAGCCTTATCCTTTCTTTTAAAAATTATAATGAACCCAAGCTTACATATCTCAAATAAAAATCTCTTTCCTATTAAGTCAAGAGAGTTATTACTTTGCAATATTCAAGTTGGGGAGAAATAACCAAAATGGTATGTGGTGGCAAAAATTAGGAAGAAAGTATTCATTCCTTCTTAAGAAAAATCAAAGCTCCTAAAAATAAGGAGAGCAAAACTGAAGAAGGAATGGAAAATGGTGAAAAAAGAATGGCACAAAAAGGTTGAAAATTGTTTAATGAGTTCAATTATGGAGAGTAAAATAAATAAAAAAATCTAGTATGCTCTCTTAACTTCTTAGGAACTTTGATATATAAAAACCATATTCTTTGTGGCACAGCCTCATTACAACCCAAAGAAAGACCTTAGTGATCCATGCTAAGCATCTACCATTGATTTGATAGGAGATGAGTACCAAATTTGATTTCATACTAACTTAGTGCCATAATAGAGAGAATCAATTTCCACTTGTTGAAAGAAACACATTCCACTTATAATTGCATTGATTGTCATATTTGGTGAGCTCTAACTTTCTTGATCGACTAACAATGGATTGCATGTTGACAACACTTCATTATTATACAACTTATTGATTGTATAGATTAGTATTGGATACCATACATTTCTTTGAATTTTTTACTCTTAAATTTTGTTTCATGAATGTTGGGTGATAAAAGTTGATATTCCCTGAACAATGTTGAACATAATGGAATGTTTCTTGTTCTAAAATATCATGCATGCAACACTTGTTGATTCTTAGATTGTACTTTTGTTCGAGGACAAACAAAGTTTTAAGTTGCGAGAGTTGTTAAGAGCAAAAATTACCTTAAATAATAAGGATAATTAAACACATTTTAATCTTAAAAGTCTACATATATATATGTATATATACTGAAATTGAAAAATATAAAATATATAATCATTATCACTGAAAAATCATAATGATCGATTTAGTTTTAAAGATAGTAGAATGTAAATTGAAAACACAAATTATTAGTATGGGAAAATATGAATAAGCTAAACTATGTCGTATTACTGATAATTTCTTATGTTAATAATATATATACACTAGTGTTTATACAGACATTATCATCCCTTTTAACATTTATTTTTAATTCAATAAATTCAATATTATAATTAATAAATCTATAATCAATTTTAGATGGACTAGAATTTTAGATATAGAAAATGTAAACATTATTAAGAGTGATAACGTTGTGTCTAATTTTAAGAGATAATAGGAATACTAGGATGCATCTTGCAAATGTATAATATTTGTAAGGGTATAATTGGACAAAGATAAATAATATCGTAAAATCGCAAATCCCAAACAATGCAATGGGTAAACGAAAATCTTCTAGGCAAATAATTTTTCTTTTTATGACATTGATTTCAAATTATATTTACAAGATAGAACAAAAAGTTGCTGGCGTAATATACAAATATTTCCATTTTATCACTATTATTTTTATATTTACTTATATTTTCAATTATGTATATACATCTCTAACACATTTCATACAATATTATATCTCTACATTTTATATTTATATTTTTAACTTATTTCATATTACTTAACTATAATTAAATTTATCATTATCACTATAATTTTATACTTTTTTAATTTTTAAAATTTTAGCCTATATAACTTGTATTTATTGTGAAGAAGATCTTTGTTCCTGACCTTGGCAATGTTTTGATGAAGACATCAACATCACCAAAAAGAAGAAAAGGAAGATTACTTATGAAGATCAAGAAGATTAAAGCTTCAAGATAATTAGTCTAAGTCTAAATAGGTATTCTATCATATACTCTTTTATATACTAAAGTAGTAATGCTCAAAATATTTTAAAAGAAAGTGGAACACTTCAAGTTTTAAATGAAAACATTTTTAAAATACTGTGTAACAGGTTAGTGAAATTTGAGTAACAGGTTACTTGAGTGAGAATCAGTTATCCAACAATATTTAAATTGGAGTAACCGAATACTCCAAGTGAATTTTAAATTCACTGTTGGACAGAGAGTTTGAGTAATCGATTACTCAATATAATTTTTTCAAAATGTCACGTTAGGGTAACCGATTACCTACATGCTGTAATCGGTTACCGAGAATTGTTACATGAGTTTTTCAGATTTGAAACTCAAGGGTTTTCATACCAAATGAAATGCCTTCATTCCAAACAATTCCTACGTTTTCATAAAGGCACAATGATTGATTGGAAAGCCTATATTTAAAGGCCTTAGAACTCACAATGAAAACAACTCTTTTATAACTCTTTCATTAACTCTTTCATACTTTTCTCACAACTTTCCTACACTTTTCTGAAATAGTTTTCTGCACTTCTAGCAACTTGAACTCAAACTTTCAAAGCTTTTTTTCTGATTTGCTTGAAGTAAAGTGTTTCAAAGTTTTGTAAACTTAAAAGAGCATTATTTACTAAGTATAAAAAAGAGTTGATTGGATTACAAGTGTTATTATATTTCATACTTGCAAAGGCAATCCAAGCCATCATTCAAATTCTTCATTCATTGTAATTACTTTCTTTCATAGGGTGTGAATAGAAAGGGGATAGAATTACTTGGAAATGTGTTTTCCAAGGGTATAAGTATTAGTGAGTGTGTAAGATACATAGAGATCTCAGGGTGAGATATTGTAATTACAACTCATAATATTTAGTGGAAAATCTCTTGTGATGCAAGAGTACTGGATGTAGCCTTCGGTGGACAAGAAGGTGAACCAATATAAAAATCCTTGTGTACTCTCTTCTCCCTTACCTCTTTTATTTATTCTTGTTTACTTTCTGCAATCATATCTTCTGCACTTTAACTCTTCATTTTGCAGAAAAAGTGGTCATAATTTCTAGTCAACTAATTCACCCCCCCTTAGCTGCAATCTCAGTCTTACAATTGGCACCAGAGCTTTTTTTGAGTAAGTTAGTCTCAAAACTGATCCTACATCAAAGATGGCCACAAGATCATTCATAGGAGAAAGTTCTAAAATAAACCGCCCTCCAAGTTTTGTTGGAGAATGCTATGACTTATGGAAAATCAGAATGAGAATATTCATAGAATCCCAAGACTTGGATATATGGAACGCAATTGAAGAAAGATCTTATGAACCCTTCACAGTTATAAACAGTGTAAGGGAAATAAAGCCTAAATCTTCATGGAATGATGAAGACGAGAAGAAGGTGCGATATGACCTAAAGGCAAAGAACATCCTCACTTCTGGATTTTGAAAAAGTGTTCAATCTAACCCTACATACTAATGCACTCACATAGATGTCGTCCTAAAACCGTTGTTAAATGATAATTTGCAGTGATATTGTTTTACAATTCTAGTATATAGTATTTGAAATAAGTGTTATAAAACTTGGCTCGGACTAATCAGTCTAGCAGGTTCAACCGTGAACAGATATTTGACGAGTTTGAACCTCTCATCTAACCGGTTTGTATCAAAATTCGATCAATCGGTAAATTTAAGCCTAAAATCTATGACTCGAATGGCCGGACTGGTTGGACCAACCTAGTCAATCAAAAAATATTTTTAAAAAACAATCAAAACAATGTTGTTTTGGGATGAAAAAAATCAAATGTTTT
>NW_017721629.1:0-1841 GCF_001865875.1 Lupinus angustifolius | reverse complement strand
GCTATTTGTTAACTTATGTTATAGCAAAACCTTCATTTATGTTTTAAACGTAATATGTTGTTTTTGTTGCAATTAAAGCATGACTCATATGTTGTTTGACGAGGTTCTCAACTTATTTATAACATTTTATAGTAGTGAAATCTTTATTGTTAATTATTTAATTAGGTATGATAATGCTTTTAAATTTGGAGTATATATTTATTAAATAATTTAAGTTGATATGATGAAATTTTAAAAAACATTTAATGAAAATTTTAATTATTAAAATTTTAATTTGGAGTATATATATATATATTGTACACAAGGAGCTCCCTGTATATGTTTTAATTATTCAATATTTTATTCATATAATATGGGGCATATTAAATAGCACATAGTTCTAGAATAAGTACTACTCTAAATTATTCCTTATTTTCGCCCGCTCTTAATCTATATTGAATGGCCTAATAGGTCCACTCCTTAGGCAAACCATATTCATCAGCAAGCGAGAGTTCATGACATTTTTCATGCTTCACCAAGCCACCAGCATTTGCATTGGGAATGTTGATCGGTTTTGATCCTCCTACCTCATTATGTTTCATTCCTGTAATGTCACGAAGAAAAAATATGAATACTCTTATTAGTTTTGGCTAATGCCTTGGCCTTGGTCATATCACAAAATCCAAATATAAAATTATTATGTGGAAACATTAAAGAAATCTTTATATTAACTGATGGTGGATGAGTGTTTACGCTATTAATATATCATTCACCATTCATATTTATCATTATTAACTTTTCTATGAAAATAATTCAAATAAATTTTATATGATGTAATAAGTATGTATAAATTTTTATACTAATGATGTATAGATTTTATAATATGACTACTAGTGTGTACATGCACGAACGATCAATATTGTACGGTACTACGTATTTAATTTTTATATACTTCATTTTTTATAATTAGAATATATTTGTTGTATTCGATGTACTTTATATTATAATTTTTGTATGTTTATGACAATATTTAGTTTAAGGTGAGAGATGTGGTTAATTAATGTGTTGGTGGTGGTTAATTAGGATTATATAATTTTTTATAAAAATTAAATAATGTAAATGGCAAAATAGGAAGTGAAAATTACACCATGGTGGAAGTTACACCATGTTTTGGCGTTATATATAGTATAGATTTTATAAAAATTAAATAATGTGAAGAGCAAAACTGGAATTGAAATTTACACTATTGTGGAAGTCACATCATATTTTGGCTTCATATATAACTAGCGTATCGACAGATACTTCGTGTCTGTCGATCCGCATTCTTATTTTATTATATTAAGTATTAAATTTGTATTTTTTATTTTAGAGAATTATAATGTATTTTATTGGATGTATTTCATGTTATAATTTTTGAATTTATTAGAATATTCAACTTAAAGTAAGATGTATTAATTATAGTTATCTAGGATTATATGATTTTACTTTAGAAATAAAAAATATTAAAGACAAAATAGAAAAATAGGATGATAGTGGTAGTTATTTCAAGTTTTGGCTTTTTATATATTAGCGTGTCGGCAGTCACTCCGTGTCTGTCGACCCGCATTTTTACTTTTTAATATTGAATATTTAATTTTTATATATTTCATTTTAGAGAGTTATATCACTTTTTTCGTACGTGATGTTATAATTTTTTTGATAAAAATATAAAAATGAATTGTGAAATTATTAAAAAAAGTATTGGTAGTTTAATATATTTAGTGGATGTAACTTTCTCTAAACTTCATTTATATTTTTTATTGTTTGGAAAATATTGTAATAATTATTAATTATAAGGGTAAAATAGGTAAGTGAAAATTATG
>NW_017721628.1:0-3386 GCF_001865875.1 Lupinus angustifolius | reverse complement strand
GACTTGGTTTTATTAAAGCAACTCCAGATTCAACCTCACTACTCCAAGGCTCCTAAAATTATAGAGGTTACTTGGTTGCCCCCTGCCCAAGCAACTGTTAAAATTAATACGGATGGGACAGCAAGAGGGAGCCCTGGTCCATCAGTAGGTGGTGGTATTTTCAGAAACCATGAGGGGCATACTCTTGCTTGCTTTGCTTGTTTCAATGGCTGCAATGATGCTCTATTTGTGGAGCTATCTGCTGCTATCCTTGCAGTTAGATTTGCTCAGCATAAGGGTTGGTACAATATTTGGTTGGAATGTGACTCAATGATAGTGGTGGACATCTTCAATAACAAAGCAACTCCTCCTTGGAAGCTTCCAAGTAAATGGATTCATTGCAAAAAGCTCCTTTCCTCAATGAATTGGGTAGTTACCCATATTTATAGGGAGGGAAACACCTGTGCGGATCAACTTGCCAACTTTGGTCTATCAATCCAAAATATAGAATGGTGGAATCATGCTCCTAGCTTTATATTGGATGAAGTTAATAGGAATTGTTTAACTCTTCCTAACTTTAGATTTGTCTCTTAATTCTCCTCCATGTTTGTATCTCTTTGGTTAATATATTATCCTAGTGCCTCGGCACTGTTGTTTAAAAAAAAATATATATTAGCGTGTCGGCAGTCACTCCGTGTCTGTCGACCCGCATTTTTACTTTTTAATATTGAATATTTAATTTTTATATATTTCATTTTAGAGAGTTATATCACTTTTTTCGTACGTGATGTTATAATTTTTTTGATAAAAATATAAAAATGAATTGTGAAATTATTAAAAAAAGTATTGGTAGTTTAATATATTTAGTGGATGTAACTTTCTCTAAACTTCATTTATATTTTTTATTGTTTGGAAAATATTGTAATAATTATTAATTATAAGGGTAAAATAGGTAAGTGAGAATTATGTCATATATGTAGTTATAATATTGACTTTATATATAGTATAAATATAGATATAATAATTAGTCATGTATATATAAATATATATAAACATAAAGTAATTTGTATATTACCCGTAAAAGTAATGGATGATAAAGATAGAGAGAAGATGTTTGTATTGACAATGTAAATATTTGTACAACATCACAATAGATTATCGACATTTATATTTAATAATTATTGACTCTTAAATAAAAAAATATAAATAAAGAATGAGTGATGTATTAATGTAATTTATTAAACATAAAGTAATTTGTATATTACCCTTAAAAGTAATTGATTATAAAGATAGAGAGAAGATGTTTAGACTGACAGTGTAAATATTTTGTCCAGCTTCACAATAGATCATCGACATTCATATTTAATAATTATTGACTCTTAAATAAAAATAATATAAATAAATAATGAGTGATGTATTAACTGCAATTTATTATTTTCAATATGTATATCATATATGTCAAACTAAAGTGAATAAAGAATAGGAAAATAATTAGTGACAAAATATTTTAGTTCATAATATTTGGAATAGATACAAAAAATTTATATTATTTCAATATTTTTATTGGTTATATGAATATTTATGCAAAAAATGGTTTGAAAACTATTTTTTTCATTTAATTGTGTAAAGCATTTACTCTTCCATATTAATAAATTTAAAAAATACGATAATGTTGTTTATACACGATAATAATATTTTTTTAAAAAATTTTGGTGAAAAATGTGATTGTTTTTTGAAAGAAAAAAGTCTATCAGCTGTTTCAAATAAGAATGAAAATTCATCTCCCATCAAAATCATTATTTTTTCATAAAACTTATTCTTTTAATAATTTAAAATATGTTTGTCAAACATATAAGTAAAATGATAATAAAATTAATCTAGACAAATATATATTTAGTGTTTAAATTAATGATAGGAGAGGTTATGATAAGATAATTGACCTCTGTTGTTGTTATTGTTGGGTTGTAGTTGAACACTCGAAAGAGGATGAAACACACCAGTCCCACGACTAGTCCCATGAGTAGTCCCACGACTAGGTGAGGGAAAAGCACTTTTTTGGCCATGCACCATCTGCATCTTGTGCCTGTTTTCTACAAACTCATTCATTCTGATGTTAACCTACACAACATAAAAAACAGTCACGGACCAAGTTCAAATGTACAAAATGGAAATAATAAATGCAAACCCTAAATAAAACAAATTATACGATTGAGATGTAGGATAAGGATCCTCTCCCGTACTATAGATACAAGTTTTGTTTCTCATTTTGTTTTCAATGATTAGACTATTATTTCATTGTAAATAAAGAGATAAATGTATTATAGCATATTTGTCTTTTGCTTTTTTTTGTAGCAATTGTCTCTCTAGTATTGAAGAGGATCCTTACTCGTTCTTATAATGAAACAAAAAAATGACCTTAGGAGGTGGTGGTCTAGCACAAAAGTCAGGTCCGAAACCAAAAGGTTTAGTGCCAACAGAGCTTGGACCAGCAGCATAAGTTCTATACTCACTTGCAAGTGGTGCAGGACTTCCCCAACCATGTTCAGCTATTGGAGATGGAAATAGACCCTAAGGTTCAAACAATAAATAACATAAAAATAGTGACTAATATTAATATATAATCAAAGTTGAAACATTGTCTACTTGATTTATTGTTTATTTTTTAATTATAATATGGAGGTGGATATTGATCTCAATTTTTAGCAACATATGATATGATTGATATTTAACACATAATGTTTTTATATATGGTATAAAATGAAGTTATAACTGAGTTGTTTTAACTTAATTGTAAGAAAATTAGATAGAAAATAAAAGCTCATATATGATTTTAGGTAAGAGTAACTATTGCTGAAACCATACATGTGAAACACTTCTCTTGCTTGCAGGCGGAGCTAGTGGTGGTAATGGTTGCGATGGCATTAAGAATGATAGTTGATGTGACACTCTTGATGATGAATGCATGGGTAATGGTGGTCCCAATGGTGATAATGACCATAGTGATGTTTGTGATTGTGATCGTCGTGATGGATGAGTTGGCGAACGTAACTCAGCCATCAGCTATTCACGAAATGTGAGTAGAAAACGAAGCTAATGATTGATATATAAGGGGCGTCTGTAAAGACAACTGAAGATCATTATATTGAATAAGGTCTTACGTGTACAGAATAGAAATTATCTATGACAAAATAATTCTATCTCTCTATTGTTAACCAACCAAATACTACCATGTGTAATGTTGTTAACTTAAAAATTAATTTAATATTTATTTGATAAATTTGTGTAAAATTCTATAGTAATAAGTTAGGCATATAATAATGAGATAGAAGATATCAATTCATGTATAATATGGTTATGCCTTATGCTTGAATAATCTTAATTTTTCAAAGTTGTGCTTAAAACTCTAG
>NW_017721627.1:0-5248 GCF_001865875.1 Lupinus angustifolius | reverse complement strand
GAAGCTTGGAAAGAAGAAAAATGTCAACCAACCATGGGAATGAATAGCAAAATCCTTTTGTCTGGGGTTATATATAATTATTTGAACTTGATATGTTTATTATGACTATTTAATTGTTTAATATTATTCTGTTGTTTTTTGCTTTGATTATTTTATTCTTAATGTTTGTTTTGGTTTGATCACTGAATGCATGATCTAAGGTTTAAAAATGAGTAATGATAATTTCTATGTTTAAACTAGATGTAGATTATATCAACTAGTTACATATTGATACCAAGGAATAGGATTAATTGAACTAGCTATTCTAACACTTATATTATTATGATTAGATGATTAATTTATCAAGGAATTGAAAATTAGTTTATATAGGCATTTGATTTGTTGAGTCAAGGAATTGATAAATAGATAAGAATTGGTGGTGGGGAAATCATAGAAATAATCTAATATGAATGTCATTATTATTTGTTTATTATGTTCCACAAGATTACAAAAGCAAAAAACAAAAAACAAAAAAAATATTATTTTTTTATTCCTTTTTTATTTCTTCCAATTTATTTCTCTTGACTAACTAATTTGTGGTGGAAGTGTTTTTTTACACTTGTTCTAGCAAAAAGAAATAAGAACAATGTTTTTTTTTTCTTATTTCCTTTTCATCTCCTACAAGAAGAAGCCCAGACACAACAGTTATTGACTCTAAGAAATCATGAGGCACAATGGTCTAAGGCACCCCAAGAAATGCAAAGTTCGGTGCAATATATCCAAATCTTATTCAACTTCTATATGCTAACCCATTTGTAAGACTAGTACATGAAGATCCATATTCTAACTTGGTTACATTTTATGAGCTATGTGGAATTTTTGGAGTCTTGGAGGAAGAAGAAGAGTCATTGTTGTTGAGGTTGTTCACATTCTCTTTTATCATGAAAGCCAATGATTAGTTATTGGACTAACCATCATAAGTAAGGACAGTTTGGAACTGGTTGGAGGAGACGTTTTTGAACCATTTTTTCTTACATACCAAATTCATGGAGGCTAAAGTAGTAATCTTTGTTTTCTCTCAAGGAGCAAATGAAGCATTATGTGATGCATGGGATAGGTACAAATCAGTGTTAAGGAAGTGCCACAATCACAGTTTCGATGAGCTAACACAAATCTATATTTTCCGGAATGGACTGCAACAACAATATAAACTAATATTGGATGCTACAACAAGTGGTTCATTAATAGAAAAGAGTTATGAAGAAGCCATAAAAATCATTGCAGCGATGGCCACTAGTGATCGACAATGCCAACATGGGAGAAGAGTATTGGAATTGGGGGCTCAAGATGCATTGTTAGCTCAGAACAAAATATTAACTCGACAAATAAAAAAGCTAACTAAGCAGATAACAAATCTTCCATAACAACTTAAAGGAATGCGAGAATTAGTAACCAATCAATGACTTCTGAGATGTGAAGTTTGCTTTAGAGACCACCCCATCAACTATTGTTCTCCACCAATTTCACATGAAGAGGAAGTGCAATACATGAGAAATCAACAAATGTACGATCAACAATATCAATGCAATTATCTCATGGGAGGCAACCAACTATACACACAATCATGGAGGCAAGATATAGAACCTTCAAATAGACAAATGTCACATCAATAATATCAACCTCCACAACAAGAAAAGTATTCCAAAATAGAAGATACTTTGAACCATTTCATTGAACTCACTATGGCAAATCACAAGAATATTGATGCATCTTTAAAAAACATAGAGATTCAACTTAGACAGATGACTAAGAAGATTTCAGAAAATCAAATAGGAACATTCAACGCAACAGTGAACCAAATCCAAAGGAACATTGTAACATCGTCACAATAAGAGCTGGCAAGGTGGTTGAATGTGATATTGTTGATCATATAGAGCATGAGAAATGAATTGTTGAAAAAGAAAAATAGTGAGGAAAAGGAGGAAATTCTAAGAGTGAAAATGTCAATGAGTTATGAGCATAGAAAGAGGAAAACAGAAACAGTGATAGTTAGTGGAAAAAAACCAAGAAAAAGAAAGAAAATATGAGCCATAATTCGGGGCCAAAGAGAAGAAAAGAAAACGAGAAGAGAGCCCATATTGAATCATGTTTGAAAAAGTTAGATACCATACTGAAGTAGTGTATGCAACCAAATTTTGTGTTGCTCTGATTGATCTAACTTTGTGATCATTGATGTCACATGACACGTCTAACTAACGACGTTAAAGAAGCGCTATATAGGAGGCAACCCATCTCTCATTAAGTTCTTTTTAATTTTTCTTATTTTAGTAACTTTTTCTTGAACAATGATTCATAGTGTTGAGTATAGGTCATAGAGAAGCAGGTCAAAATGAAAAATGTTTAGCCATCTAAAAAATAACATGTGGCTTGGCCTAGGGACATGTCAAATTACCCGGTGGGGCCGGTGGGGATGGACTTCACATACTATAGTTATAAGGTGAACAAGCTCACAGACAAAGAGAGGAGCCTCACAACAACTAGGATTTATCAAAAATCACGTTGATATCATTTACGTTTCAGTCATTTAATTTATGTTATTTTAGTTATTTTATTTCTTTTGAATAAATGAATGCATGCTTGTAGACTATTCAATATGTATGCTAAAACTTATTGTGAATTAACCAACTTGTCAACCTTGTTCTTGTTCTATCCACTAGCACAATCAAACATAAAAATAAATAGGATTGTAAGTTGTGAACTTTCATGTTATAGGTGGTTAAACTTGCTAGTTTGTGCAATATTTTGTTGTGTATAATTGTTGTGTGGGGTAAATAGCATGAGGTTGTCTGATATCAAGAGAGGCATGAAAGGTGAGCATGAGTGGAGAGAGAGTGATACACTACTAAATAAATCTTGTGAGTTTACACTTTGTTAGCATTGTTAGATTCGTTTGAGTCTCTAATCATTTTGGTAGATGTGATACATGGAAGTGATCAAGGAAGTTCTTTTATGAAAACACCACTAACACCACTAGGCCAAATATATTGAAAATACATACATGATTTAACATTTGCTTCCCCACTGAGCCTTATCCTTTCTTTTAAAAATTATAATGAACCCAAGCTTACATATCTCAAATAAAAATCTCTTTCCTATTAAGTCAAGAGAGTTATTACTTTGCAATATTCAAGTTGGGGAGAAATAACCAAAATGGTATGTGGTGGCAAAAATTAGGAAGAAAGTATTCATTCCTTCTTAAGAAAAATCAAAGCTCCTAAAAATAAGGAGAGCAAAACTGAAGAAGGAATGGAAAATGGTGAAAAAAGAATGGCACAAAAAGGTTGAAAATTGTTTAATGAGTTCAATTATGGAGAGTAAAATAAATAAAAAAATCTAGTATGCTCTCTTAACTTCTTAGGAACTTTGATATATAAAAACCATATTCTTTGTGGCACAGCCTCATTACAACCCAAAGAAAGACCTTAGTGATCCATGCTAAGCATCTACCATTGATTTGATAGGAGATGAGTACCAAATTTGATTTCATACTAACTTAGTGCAATAATAGAGAGAATCAATTTCCACTTGTTGAGAGAAACACATTCCACTTATAATTGCATTGATTGTCATATTTGGTGAGCTCTACCTTTCTTGATCGACTAACAATGGATTGCATGTTGACAACACTTCGTTATTATACAACTTATTGATTGCATAGATTAGTATTGGATACCATACATTTCTTTGAATTGTTTACTCTTAAGTTTTGTTTTATGAATGTTGGGTGATGAAAGTTGATATTCCCTGAACAATGTTGAACATAATGGAATGTTTCTTGTTCTAAAATATCCTGCATGCAACACTTGTTGATTCTTGGATTGTACTTTTGTTCGAGGACAAACAAAGTTTTAAGTTGCAAGAGTTGTTAAGAGCAAAAATTACCTTAAATAATAAGGATAATTAAACACATTTTAATCTTAAAAGTCTACATATATATGCATATATACTGAAATTGAAAAATAAAAAATATAATTTCATTATCACAGAAAAATCATAATGATCGATTTAGTTTTAAAGATAGTAGAATGTAAATTGAAAACACAAATTATTAGTATGGGAAAATATGAATAAGCTAAACTATGTCGTATTACTGATAATTTCTTATGTTAATAATATATACACACTAGTGTTTATATAAACATTGTCATTCCTTTTAACATTTATTTTTAATTTAATAAATTCAATATTATAATTAATAAATCTATAATCAATTTTAGATAGACTAGAATTTTAGATATAGAAAATGTAAACATTATTAAGAGTGACAACATTGTGTCTAATTTTAAGAGATAATAGGAATACTAGGATGCATCTTGCAAATGTATAATATTTGTAAGGGTATAATTGGACAAAGATAAATAATATCGTAAAATCGCAAATCCCAAACAATGCAATGGGTAAACGAAAATCTTCTAGGCAAATAATTTTTCTTTTTATGACATTGATTTCAAATTATATTTACAAGATAGAACAAAAAGTTGCTGGCGTAATATACAAATATTTCCATTTTATCACTATTATTTTTATATTTACTTATATTTTCAATTATGTATATACATCTCTAACACATTTCATACAATATTATATCTCTACATTTTATATTTATATTTTTAACTTATTTCATATTACTTAACTATAATTAAATTTATCATTATCACTATAATTTTATACTTTTTTAATTTTTAAAATTTTAGCCTTGTATTTATTGTGAAGAAGATCTTTGTTCCTGACCTTGACAATGTTTTGATGAAGACATCAACATCACCAAAAAGAAGAAAAGGAAGATTACTTATGAAGACCAAGAAGATTAAAGCTTCAAGACAATCAGTCTAAGTCTAAATAGGTACTTCTATCATATTCTCTTTAATATACCAAAGTAGTAATGCTCAAAATATTTTAAAAGAAAGTGGAACACTTCAAGTTTTAAATGAAAACATTTTTAAAATACTGTGTAACAGGTTAGTGAAATTTGAGTAACAGGTTACTTGAGTGAGAATCAGTTATCCAACAATATTTAAATTGGAGTAACCGAATACTCCAATTGAATTTTAAATTCACTGTTGGACAGAGAGTTTGAGTAATCGATTACTCAATATAATTTTTTCAAAATGTCACGTTAGGGTAACCGATTACCTACATGCTGTAATCGGTTACCGAGAATTGTTACATGAGTTTTTCAGATTTGAAACTCAAGGGTTTTCATACCAAA
>NW_017721626.1:0-523 GCF_001865875.1 Lupinus angustifolius | reverse complement strand
ACCGGCCCTACGTCTTGGGAGGAGGCAAACCTGAATTCTACCTCTTCCGATTGATTTGGAGTCGCCACTACGTTTTTTGCGGTTAAAACGTAGAAAACTCTTTTTATGCCCGAATTGGATAATATGGTCTTTAAACAGAGATTCTGGAATCGGGAGTCGATTACGGATTGGGGAAGGTATTAGCACCCCGTCCGCCCGTATTAAAATGGTACCTTCGCTAATAACATAAACTTTTATACCCTTAAAAATTATTCATTTAGAAATTAAATTAGTAAAACATAATATTTTTTATTTTTATTGGGCCTGACAATATTGACTTTGGTCCTACGTACCCTTATTAAGGGGATCAATGCTTTCGTAGTTCTAGTTCGAAAATTGTTTAGTTACTTTGGTTAATTGTTAGTGATTTAGAAAATATCGGTAAGTTTAGAAATATCAATTTATTGAGTTGGTTAATATATAATTGTTTTGGTTCAATGAGACTAATAGTTCAGGAACGGTGTTGGTCGTAGACCTTCTCCTC
>NW_017721625.1:0-3224 GCF_001865875.1 Lupinus angustifolius | reverse complement strand
ACAACGTTAAAGAAGCGCTATATGGGAGGCAACCCATCTCTCAATAAGTTCTTTTTAATTTTTCTTATTTTAGTAACTTTTTCTTGAACAATGATTCATAGTGTTGAGTATAGGTCATAGAGAAGCAGGTCAAAATGAAAAATGTTTAGCCATCTAAAAAATAACATGTTGCTTGGCCTAGGGAGGGACATGTCAAATTACCGGTGGGGATGGACTTCACATACTATAGTTATAAGGTGAACAAGCTCACAGACAAAGAGAGGAGCCTCATAACAACTAGGATTTAACAAAAATCACGTTGATATCATTTACATTTCAGTCATTTAATTTATGTTTTTTAGTTATTTTATTTCTATTTAATAAATGAACGCATGCTTGTAGACTATTCAATTTGTAGGCTAAAACTTATTGTGAATTAACCAACTTGTCAACCTTGTTCTTGTTCTATCCACTAGCATAATCAAACATAAAAATAAATAGGATTCTAAGTTGCGAACTTTCAAGTTATTGGTGGTTAAACTTGCTAGTTTGTGCAATATTTTGTTGTGTATAATTGTTGTGTGGGGTTAAATAGCATGAGGTTGTCTGATATCAAGAGAGGCGTGAAAGGTGAGCATGAGTGGAGAGAGAGTGATACACTGCTAAATAAATCTTGTGAGTTTGCACTTTGTTAGCATTGTTAGATTTGTTTGAGTCTCTAATCATATTGGTAGATGTGATACATGGAAGTGATCAAGGCAGTTCTGTCATGAAAACACCACTAGGCCAAATATATTGAAAATACATACATGATTTAACATTTGCTTCCCCACTGAGCCTTATCCTTTCTTTTAAAAATTATAATGAACCCAAGCTTACATATCTCAAAAATAAAAATCCCTTTCCTATTAAGTCAAGAGAGTTATTACTTTGCAATATTCAAGTTGGGGAGAAATAACCAAAATGGTATGTGGTGGCAAAAATGAGGAAGAAAGTATTCATTCCTTCTTAAAAAAAATCAAAGCTCCTAAAAATAAGGAGAGCAAAACTGAAGAAGGAATGGAAAATGGTGAAAAAAGAATGGTACAAAAAGGTTGAAAATTGTTTAATGAGTTCAATTATGGAGAGTAAAATAAATAAAAAAATCTAGTATGCTCTCTTAACTTCTTAGGAACTTTGATATATAAAAACCATATTCTTTGTGGCACAGCCTCATTACAACCCAAAGAAAGACCTTAGTGATCCATTCTAAGCATCTACCATTGATTTGATAGGAGATGAGTACCAAATTTGATTTCATACTAACTTAGTGCAATAATAGAGAGAATCAATTTCCACTTGCTGAGAGAAACACATTCCACTTATAATTGCATTGATTGTCATATTTGGTGAGCTCTACCTTTCTTGATCGACTAACAATGGATTGCATGTTGACAACACTTCATTATTATACAACTTATTGATTGCATAGATTAGTATTGGATACCATACATTTCTTTGAATTGTTTACTCTTAAATTTTGTTTTATGAATGTTGGGTGATAAAAGTTGATATTCCTTGAACAATGTTGAACATAATGGAATGATTATTGTTCTAAAATATCCTGCATGCAACACTTGTTGAGTCTTGGCTTGTACTTTTGTTTGTGACAAACAAAGTTTTAAGTTGCGAGAGTTGTTAAGAGAAAAAATTACCTTAAATAATAAGGATAATTAAACACATTTTAATCTTAAAAGTCTACATATACACTACAAAATAAAAGGAAAATGGACACGCTATTTCTGCCACCTTTAGTGAAAGTGTGGCTAACTTAAAATTGATCCCAAAATTAATATTGTATCTGGGCCGGCCCGTTGTAAAATAAGTACACAAATGGCCCATACTTTCATCTATCCCTCCAACTAGTGAGAAAACACTTCAACACCTCACTTTCTTACATCATAAAGCTTATCTCATCATCGCTTTTAGCTTCTATATTGTCTCAACTTTCTCCTTGCAATCAATTCACTTCCCCAGTTAAGTCTTCCTAAAGCTTCTATCTCCTCGCAGATTCGCGATTCGATGGTAGGAGGATCTCCACCTTCTGAACCTGAAATCATAGTAGCATGTTGAATCGAAGAGATAGGTTAGGTCTTCTTATTGTTCTACTTTTCTTCTTAACTTAAGAAATTTGAATGAATGATTTGTTGAAATAGAGAAAATATGATGAGAAATTAGGGTCTGAGAGATTGAATTGTAATAAAATGAGATTAATTGAGTTAGCACAGGGTTGAGATGATATCAATGAGAAAACATAGAACCAGTAGAGGAAGAAGACAAAGAAAGAGTGAAGGAGACGAATTCGATGGATGAGCTTCGAAAGGGTTAGAGAAATTCTGTAAACATTGAAAGTTAGACGGTTTCAAACGAACCATCAACGCTCAAAGCTTCTTCACCAGTGATGTAAGTTATTTGAGATAATATAGATATTGTCATCTTATGCTTCTAATAAATGTCTAGATGGTGTGAAATAGAATATATTGCTCCTTAACAGTTAACAATAGTCTGTTGTGAGATAAGTTTCTTAATGCAATTGATTTTACTTTTTTGTATTGAGGTTCAATAAATATCTAGATAGAGAATTTTGATTTACCTTTTGGTAATTTATGATGATGGTAATATCTTCTATTGTATGTGTTCAGGTCACTTAATTAGCTTAAGTGTTGAGAATAATTAGAATTTATTGTCATTTTCTATAATCCAGGTTTGTTATGCTAACATGTTATATCCCCTAATTTTTTTTCTTTCTCCTTTATCTTTAGAGCTCTTGAAAATGTTATAGGATTGACAGTGAAAGAAGACTTGGATGTTCATTCAATTTCGGGCCAGATATGATGATTGAGAGTGGTGCACAAACATGGGATTGCAGCAAATTCAAAGGTAATATGTATCATTATCCAAATTATAAATAAATCTCCCATATTTTTAACCTTTTAATATTATTCATGAATATTTAATTAGTAATCTTACTTCATAAATATGTGCAATTCTTTGAACTTAGATGTAAAACCACCTGTTTTATTATTACACATCTATGTATATCAATATTGATAATTTGTCCTTTAAAATTGAAATTTATGCATAATATACTTAATTTTTTTGTTGGAGGTTTAGGACTTGACATATTTGACATGGGTAAGCCTGTAGTTTTTTTATATGAAGATATATTTTCCTCAACTGATGGTTTCTTTGATTGAAATCTACTT
>NW_017721624.1:0-20489 GCF_001865875.1 Lupinus angustifolius | reverse complement strand
CAATTGACATGTATTCTATGCAGATTTTCCTCGTTGGTGAAAGTTAGTGTGTGCTTTTATGCTACTTGAACATTTTATGGTACTTGAACCTTTTCTGAGAATCCATGGATATACCTTGAGTATTTCGTTTTGTTTATCATCTTCATAGTAGCCTCACAAATATTACACCCTTCTGAAGGTAATTAAATTTGTGTAAGCCTTCAAAATTTGAACTTTAATGTTTCTTTTTGTTCTTTCTAGCCTGTGATATGCCTTCTGTAAATTCAATATTAAAATTTGAACATCCTACTTAATACCACACTAAATGAAAGACAATTTGAGGAAGTTTCTTACCAAAAAATCCTGATGATATACCTTTCAAGTAATTTTGGAATTAATTCATACCACTACTTATTGTGTAAATCTACTGTGTTTTCGCTGTTGTAAATCATCGGGATCATCTACTTATGGTTCTGAGTTTCTGGCTTATGTAATTCTTCTGTGTTTTTTAAATACAGTTTTATTTGATGAAAAATGTGTTGACTACAAATATTATCAACATCAACTTGCTCAAGAGGAAGAGGATCTTGTACATTCCATGGAACCACGAGCATAACAGGTTGGTTTGTGTTTGAATATATTTCCAGAACCAACTTATTATGGTATTATGGCTTTGGATATTGTGTTAGAAAAAATTCATTACAAAACTTATGATTTTGTTCTGCTAGATAACCCATAGTTGACATAGATGCTTATGTTTCATATCTACTACACAATTTGTTTTAGATATAACCTTTTGAAAGGAAAGTGTGATAGTGATCTTATTTATCCCATATCTATGTTTCTTATTACATATTCTTTTTTTTTATTGAACAATTAGCAGGTAAGGAGCTGGATATAATTGAGATACATGTTTATGGAAACTAGTGTCATTACAATGTCTATGGAATAATACTTGATTCATATGAGAGCTAGAATTAAAGCATGTATGTGTTTTGCAGTTAAGATGAGAAATGTATGTAAATGTAATTTCAGGCATTGACCAAATATATTATAAAAACAACATAGTCTTATTATCTCAAACTGTGATCTTGCAAAAGTTCAATGATGATATTTGAAATTGGCTACAATACAAGGAAAACAAAAAGACTCTTATGTAACACTTGATAAATGTATAAGATTTGTTTTTGCTACTGATATAATACTTTTATTTATATTATTATTAGCTAGCAAATATTTATTTTCATTTAGAAATTTATCATTATATTGTTGAGTATAAGGATAGTTCGACAATCAGTGCATCCACATTAGGAGAGGATGTATGAATATAAAATCATAGCTAGATTTAATTAGCCACGAGTGAATTGTGGCAAAATCATATATATATATACACGAATTAGCCACGGTTGTAACTGTGGCAAAGTAAAACAACCGTGGTTAACTTAATGTTACCACACTTCATGCAAGTGTTGCTATAGAACAAATGAACCGTGGCTAATATTTTGCAACGCCATTGTTAGCTCTTGTTACAGTAACCGTGGCTAATATTTTGCAACGCCATTGTTAGCTCTGGTTACAGTAACCGTGGCTAATAGATTTTGCCATGGTCTTTTCGTGCATTAGCACGGTTTTAACCGTGGCAAACAAGATCTTTTTCTGTAGTGATATATGTATATATACTGAAATTGAAAAATAAAAAATATAAATTCATTATCACTGAAAAATCATAATGATAGATTTAGTTTTAAAGATAGTAGAAAGTAAATTGAAAACACAAATTATTAGTATGGGAAAATATGAATAAGCTAAAGTATGTCGTATTACTGATAATTTCTTATGTTAATAATATATATACACTAGTGTTTATACAGACATTATCATCCCTTTTAACTTTTATTTTTAATTCAATAAATTCAATATTATAATTAATAAATCTATAATAAATTTTAGATGGACTAGAATTTTAGATATAGAAAATGTAAACATTATTAAGAGTGATAACATTGTGTCTAATTTTAAGAGATAATAGGAATACTAGGATGCATCTTGCAAATCTAGAATATTTGTAAGGGTATAATTGGACAAAGATAAATAATATCGTAAAATCACAAATCCCAAACAATGCAATGGGTAAATGGCAAATAATTTTTCTTTTTATGACATTGATTTCAAATTATATTTACAAGATAGAACAAAAAGTTGCTGGCGTAATTTACAAATATTTCTATTTTATCACTATTATTTTTATATTTACTTATATTTTCAATTATGTATATACATCTCTAACACATTTCATACAATATTATATCTCTACATTTTATATTTATATTTTTAACTTATTTCATATTAACTATAATTAAACTTATCATTATCACTATAATTTTATACTTTTTTAATTTTTAAAATTTTAGCCTATATAACTTGTATTTATTGTGAAGAAGATCTTTGTTCCTGACCTTGGCAATGTTTTNATGAAGACATCAACATCACCAAAAAGAAGAAAAGGAAGATTACTTATGAAGACCAAGAAGATTAAAGCTTCAAGACAATCAGTCTAAGTCTAAATAGGTACTTCTATCATATTCTCTTTAATATACCAAAGTAGTAATGCTCAAAATATTTTAAAAGAAATTGGAACACTTCAAGTTTTAAACGAAAACATTTTTAAAATACTGTGTAACAGGTTACTGAAATTTGAGTAACAGGTTACATGAGTGAGAATCAGTTATCCAACAATATTTAAATTGGAGTAACCGATTACTCCAAGTGAATTTTAAATTCGCTGTTACACAGAGAGTTTGAGTAATCGATTACTCAAGTGAGTAACCGATTAACTCAATATAATTTTTCAAAATGTCACGTTTCGGTAACCGATTACCCACATGCTGTAATCGGTTACTGAGAACTGTTACATGAGTTTTTCAGATTTGAAACTCAGGGGGTTTTCATACCAAACGAAATACCTTCATTCCAAACAATTCCCAATCTTTCATAAAGGCACAATGATTGATTGGAAAGCCTATATTTAAAGGCCTTAGAACTCACAATGAAAACAACTCTTTGAAGAACTCTTTTAAAAGTTGCTGGCGTAATATACAAATATTTCCATTTTATCACTATTATTTTTATATTTACTTATATTTTCAATTATGTATATACATCTCTAACACATTTCATACAATATTATATCTCTACATTTTATATTTATATTTTTAACTTATTTCATATTACTTAACTATAATTAAATTTATCATTATCACTATAATTTTATACTTTTTTTAAATTTTAAAATTTTATCCTATATAACTTGTATTTATGACAATATAAATTTGTAATATGGCAATATAAATGTAAGTAATATTAAATAATACAATTGGTAATTAGAATGTTCAAATTAGCTTTGTCACACTTTAAGTTGAGTTATAATTTGTATTTTTAATTTACAACATGTTTTTTTCTCTAAATTTAAATTTGTCGCTGTCGCTTACTATAAATTTTATATTAATACATAATATTAAATTTAATGAATTAAAAAATACATAATATTTTTTCTAACATTGGATTGTAAACAGACAATAAATTTAATATTACACTGATTTATAATTATTATAATAATTTTGGACACGCATATATTGTTTGTATGCATATATGTGTTGCTGAATATATTTCATTTAAATGGATGGAGATACTAATTAATATGACAATTGATGTATTAACAACTCTAGTATATCAAATAATACTATTGTTAGCTTCAACAACCATTGCTAGAATAAACACTACAAAAAGAATAATATTATATAGTATTTGTTTGAGTGAACGTTGTTCAATATTTATTTTCTACTAGATGTTGAAAAACAGTTCAATCTAACCCTACATACTAATGGACTAACATAGATGTTGTCCTAAAACTGTTGTTAAATAATAATTTGAAGTGATATTGTTTTACTATTCTAGTATATAGTATTTGAAATAAGTGTTATAAAACTTGGCTCGTACCAATCAGTCTGGCAGGTTCAACCGTGAACAAATATTTGACGAGTTTGAACCTCTCATCTAACCGGTTTGTATCAAAATTCGATCAATCGGTATATTTAAGCCTAAAATCTATGACTCGAATGGTCGGACTGGTTGGACCAACCTAGTCAATCAAAAAATATTTTTAAAAAACAATAAAAACAATATTATTTTAGAATGAAAAAAAATCAAATGTTTTTAACTACCTGTTTGTAGTTATGCTTGTCATTTGTTAACTTATGTTATAGCAAAACCTTCATTTTTAATTAAGTTTTAAACGTCTTATGTTGTTTTTGTTGCAATTAAAGCATGACCCATATGTTCTCAACTTATTTATAACATTTTATAGTAGTGAAATCTTATTTGTTAATTATTTAATTAGGTATGTATATATATATATATTGTACACAAGGAGCTCCCTGTATATGTTTTAATTATTCAATATTTTATTCATATAATATGGGGCATATTAAATAGCACATAGTTCTAGAGTAAGTACTACTCTAAATTATTCCTTATTTTCGCCCGCTCTTAATCTATATTGAATGGCCTAATAGGTCCACTCCTTAGGCAAACCATATTCATCAGCAAGCGAGAGTTCATGACATTCTTCATGCTTCACCAAGCCACCAGCATTTGCATTGGGAATGTTGATCGGTTTTGATCCTCCTACCTCATTATGTTTCATTCCTGTAATGTCACGAAGAAAAAATATGAATACTCTTATTAGTTTTGGCTAATGCCTTAGCCTTGGTCATATCACAAAATCCAAATATAAAATTATTATGTGCAACCATTAAAGAAATCTTTATATTAACTGATGGTGGATGAGTTTTTACGCTATTAATATATCATTCACCATTCATATTTATCATTATTAACTTTTCTAAAAAATAATTCAAGTAAATTGTATATGATGTAATAAGTATGAATAAATTTTTATACTAATGATGTATAGATTTTATAATATGACTACTAGTGTGTACATGCACGAACGATCAATATTGTACGGTACTACGTATTTAATTTTTATATACTTCATTTTTATAATTAGAATATATTTGTTGTATTCGATGTACTTTATATTATAATTTTTGTATGTTTATGACAATATTTAGTTTAAGGTGAGAGATGTGGTTAATTAATGTGTTGGTGGTGGTTAATTAGGATTATACAATTTTTATATATAGGGTTTAGGGAAAATTAAATAATGTAAAGGGCAAAATAGGAAGTGAAAATTATATCATGGTGGAAGTTACACCATGTTTTGGCTTTATATATAGTATAGATTTTATAAAAATTAAATAATGTGAATAGCAAAATAGGAATCGAAATTTACACTATGGTGGAAGTCACATCATATTTTGGCTTTATATATAACTAGCGTGTCGACAGATACTTTGTGTTTGTCGATCTGCATTCTTATTTTATGATATTAAGTATTAATTTTTTATTTTTTATTTTAGAGAATCATAATGTTTTTTATTGGATGTATTTCATGTTATAATTTTTGAATTTATTATAATATTCAACTTAAAGTGAGATGTATTAATTATAGTTATCTAGGATTATGTGATTCTACTTTAGAAATAAAAAATATTAAAGACAAAATAGAAAAATAGGATGATAGTGGTAGTTATTTCAAGTTTTGGTTTTTTATATATTAGCGTGTCGGTAGTCATTCTGTGTCTGTCGACCCGCAGTTTTACTTTTTAATATTGAATATTTAATTTTTACATATTTCATTTTAGAGAGTTATATCATTTTTTTCGTACGTGATGTTATAATTTTTTTGATAAAAATATAAAAATGAATTGTTAAATTATTAAAAAAAAGTATTGGTAGTTTAATATATTTAGTGGATGTAACTTTCTCTAAACTTCATTTATATTTTTTATTGTTTGGAAAATATTGTAATATTATTAATTATAAGGGTAAAATAGGTAAGTGAAAATTATGCCATGTAGGTAGTTATAATATGAACTTTATATTTAGTATAAATATAGATATAATAATTAGTCATGTATATATAAATATATATAAACATAAAGTAATTTGTATATTACCCGTAAAAGTAATGGATGATAAAGATAGAGAGAAGATGTATGTATTGACAGTGTAAATGTTTGTACAACATCACAATAGATTATCGATATTTATATTTAATAATTATTGACTCTTAAATAAAAAAAATATAAGTAAAGAATGAGTGAAACTGTAATTTATTAAACATAAAGTAATTTGTATATTACCCTTAAAAGTAATTGATTATAAAGATAGAGAGAAGATGTTTAGACTGACAGTGTAAATATTTTGTACAGCTTCACAATAGATCATCGACATTCATATTTAATAATTATGAACTCTTAAATAAAAATAATATAAATAAATAATGAGTGATGTATTAACTGCACTTTATTGTTTCAATATGTATATCATATATGTCAAACTAAAATGAATAAAGAATACGAAAATAATTAGCGACAAAATATTTTAGTTCATAATATTTGGAATAGATACAAAAAATTTATATTATTTCAATATTTTTATTGGTTATATGACTATTTATGCCAAAAATGGTTTGAAAACTACTTTTTTCATTTAATTGTGTAAAGCATTTACTCTTCCATATTAATAAATTTAAAAAATACGATAATGTTGTTTATACACGATAATAATATTTATTTAAAAAACTTTGGGTGAAAAATGTGATTGTTTTTTGAAAGAAAAAAGTCTATCAGCTGTTTCAAATAAGAATGAAAATTCATCTCCCATCAAAATCATTATTTTTTCATAAAACTTATTCTTTTAATAATTTAAAATATGTTTGTCAAACATATAAGTAAAATGATAATAAAATTAATCTAGACAAATATATATTTAGTGTTTAAATTAATGATAGGAGAGGTTATGATAAGATAATTGACCTCTGTTGTTGTTATTGTTGGGTTGTAGTTGAACACTCGAAAGAGGATGAAACACACCAGTCCCACGACTAGTCCCATGAGTAGTCCCACGACTAGGTGAGGGAAAAGCACTTTTTTGGCCATGCACCATCTGCATCTTGTGCCTGTTTTCTACAAACTCATTCATTCTGATGTTAACCTACACAACATAAAAAACAGTCACGGACCAAGTTCAAATGTACAAAATGGAAATAATAAATGCAAACCCTAAATCAAACAAATTATATGATTGACATGTAGGATAAGGATCCTCTCCCGTACTATAGATACAAGTTTTGTTTCTCATTTTGTTTTCAATGATTAGACTATTATTTCATTGTAAATAAAGAGATAAATGTATTATAGCATATTTGTCTTTTGCTTATTTTTTGTAGCAATTGTCTCTCCAGTATTGAAGAGGATCCTTACTCGTTCTTATAATGAAACAAAAAAATGACCTTAGGAGGTAGTGGTCTAGCACAAAAGTCAGGTCCGAAACCAAAAGGTTTAGTGCCAACAGAGCTTGGACCACCAGCATAAGTTTTATACTCACTTGCAAGTGGTGCAGGACTTCCCCAACCATGTTCAGCTATTGGAGATGGAAATAGACCCTAAGGTTCAAACAATAAATAACATAAAAATAGTGACTAATATTAATATATAATCAAAGTTGAAACATTGTCTACTTGATTTATTGTTTATTTTTTAATTATAATATGGAGGTGGATATTGATCTCAATTTTTAGCAACATATGATATGATTGATATTTAACACAATGTTTTTACATATGGTATAAAATGAAGTTATAACTGAGTTGTTTTAACTTAATTGTAAGAAAATTAGACAGAAAATAAAAGGTCATATATGATTTTAGGTAAGAGTAACTATTGTTGAAACCATACATGTGAAACACTTCTCTTGCTTGCCAGCGGAGCTAGTGGTGGTAATGGTTGCGATGGCATTAAGAATGGTAGTTGATGTGACACTCGTGATGATGAATGCATGGGTAATGGTGGTCCCATTGGTGATAATGACCATAGTGATGTTTGTGAATGTGATCGTCGTGATGGATGAGTTGGCGAACGTAACTCAGCCATCAGCTACTCACGAAATGTGAGTAGAAAACGAAGCTTATGATTGATATATAAGGGGCGTCTGTAAAGACAAATGAAGATCATTGAATAAGGTCTTACGTGTACATAATAGAAATTATCTATGACAAAATAATTTTATCTCTCTATGGCCAACCAACCAAATACTACCATGTGTAATGTTGTTAACTTAAAAATTAATTTAATATTTATTTGATAAATTTGTGTAAAATTCTATAGTAATAAGTTAGGCATATAATAATGAGATAGAAGATATCAATTCATGTATAATATGGTTATGCCTTATGCTTGAATAATCTTAATTTTTCAAATTTGTGCTTAAAACTCTAGTTGGACCTGCAGTTTTTTTTAGCTCCATTTCTACATGTCTCTAGCTAGTAATATTTTTATTTTTTATACAATATTAAATTACTCATATAAAATAAGCTAGGTATAATTATAATAAAATGACAAAATCATCACGTTTATAATTGTTTATATATTATTACCAACTCGTATTATATTGTAGTCTTGTCTGTTCAATCTGAATGAATGTTCATAATTTTTTTTCTATATGTGTAATATATATCATTTTAAATAAAATACCAATTTTACTTACCTATTTTTTATATTTAACTTTTTTCCTTTTTCATAAAAAGTATTTTAAATTACCAGCACTAACTTTATAATAACATTAATGATATTATTGTATATGCATATACAAAATCAAATATATTATTAATTATGGTTCTGATAATTTCAAATTGTAATTCAGTTACGCATTTAAAAATTTAATTTTCTTATTAGAAAAGTTTTAAGATTTTACATCAATTGGAAATTTATATTTTCACATTTTTTTATGAATTAAAATTATCTGAGCATTATACAAATACTAATTAATTTTTTTTATTACTAACTCTTTTACTGAAATCCGTGCAGGTCTATCTGCCTTCTTAATTCAGTGAATTTAATATTACAGATTGATAATTTCATACATAAAATTTATATATACTGAAATTGAAACATAAAAAATATAAATTTATCATGACTGATAAATCATAATGACAGAATTTTAGAGATGCTAGAATTTAAATTGAAAACACAGATTATTAGAATAGAAAATATGAATAACCTAAATATGTCGTGTTACTGATAATTTCTTACGTTAATAGTATATATACACACTACTATTTATACAGACATTTTCATTCCTTCTAACATTTATTTTTAATTCAACAAATTCAATATTATTATTAATAAACCTATAATAAATTTTATATAGACTAGAATTTTAAAAATAGAGAATGTAATCTTTATCAATAGTGATAATTGTTAAATATATTTTTAGTTAGAGTTAGTTTTAATTATTTAGTTTTTATTTTTCATGTATACGCATTTTTTTTTTAAAGCAAGGGTGTCAAAGCACCCACTGATATATTACCAATAGAGAGGCCAAACAGAGGAAACCATTACATATTTTTGAACCTATAGTTAGGCAATAAGTATCTATTCCTATGGAATTCCGTAGCAAGGAATGGAGGAACCGAATTCCACCAAGAGGTGGTTCTAGATTTAACTCCGTAGGAAGCTAGTCTATCCACGCAGGAGTTTCCTTCCCTGAAAATATGAGAAACCTTAAGCCTCAAGGAAGGAATTATCCTCTTGCAATGCTCCTAGTAGTTGCTAAGCTTCCAAGGAGGATCTTTGTTGACCTTGACAATCTCGACCACCAAGCTTGAGTCACACTCCAACCAAACCTCCCTCCAACCCTTCAAGCTAGCTATCTGAATTGCCATTATTGCAGGAAAAAAACTCAGCAAAAAGATAGTCTTGAATATGAAGATAGGTAGCAAAACACCCCAACATGTCCCCGTTGTTGTCCCTAAATATACCACCACCTCCTGCGTGACCAGGATAACCATGGGCAGCACCATCAGAGTTGATTTTGATCCACCCTTGAGAAGGAGGAAGCCATCTGACTTTAGTGATGGCATGAGCAAGAGTATAATGAGGAGAGCAATTGAATCTTGGAGTTGTAGAAAATTCAAAAAGGTTAGTATTAGCAGCCATAGTAGATAGGCTTCCAGTGAGGGAAGTATCCCTTTTTATCATGTCACAAGCTTGCCTAAAACCAACTGTTGTATCATCAAATCTTCTGTAGTTCCTGCAGTGCCATATAGCCGAGATGGTGTTGACTATACTAGCAGTGACAACCAATTTGAGTTGAGGGCTCCAGTTAGATTGGCACACCCTCAAAAGACTCTGAATAGAGGAGCTGTCCAGAGGAGAATCAATAATGTTTTCAAGCCAGTGCCATAAATCTAAAGCAAAACTGCATTCAAAGAAAAAATGATTAGATGACTCCTCTGCAGCATGACAAATGGAGCAGGCAAAGGCCAGATGGATGCCTCTTTTTTGAAGGTTGACATCAATAGGCATTTTGTTATTGTGCAGCCTCCAAACTGTGAAGGATTTTTTTTGGGGAATGTAGCTTGACCAAATTTTCTTACACCAATTAATTTGAGTCTGCCATGGCTTGAAGAAATTGTATGCATCTTTCATACTCATGCCACCATCACTTGAATGAATCCAAACTATCTTATCCTTTTGAATATGATTTGTAACATGAATTTTAATAATTAACTGCAAGATGGCAGGGTACATAGTGGCCATCCATGAGGGGATTAGCTAGTGATTCTCCTGGATAAAGTCTTCAACTCTTGCATTCAAAGAGGAGTGAAGCTGCTAAGGAATCAGAGTGATAGCTAAAGGACTACCTTGCCAGTTATCTAGCCAGTAATTTATGCTAGCTCCATTACCAACAACCCATCTAGAGTTATCAATTATCATAGTCCAAACTCTTTGATACCAGGCTAAATGCATGATTTTACATAGGTTGTCTGCTTCTGACTAGCTCTATAGAACTTGGCTCTGTAAAAACAGGCCATTCCTGAGAGGAAGACTTCATACCCCAAGCAAGTTTCAGCAGAGATGCTTGATTCAGTTCAGCAATTGACCTCAGACCAAGACCTTCTTCATTAGTAGGAGTTCAGAGCTTGTGCCAAGCCACAGTGACAAGCTTTTTGGTGTTAATATCACCTGACCAAATAAAGTTTCGTATGCTTTTGTCAATAAATTTCAACAGAGAGCTTGGCCAGGAGTTAACTTGAAAGCTAAATGTCAACATGTTGTGGATAATGTATTTAACCAGCTCAACCCTGCCCATGATGGAAAGAGATGAACCTTTCCACTTAGCCAGCTTGAGCACAATTCTATCAGCTATAGGTTGAAGGTGGATGACCCTAGGCTTCCCTTTGAATATAGGAACTCCCAGGTAAGAGAAGGGGAGGCTGCCCATAGAGAAACCCAACCAAGCAGAAAGGGAGGCAATCTTAGCTGGAGTAGCTTGAGTGGAGAAGAATTTGCACTTCCTTGGGTTGATATATTGACTAGAGGCTTGAGCATAGGCTTCAATGAGCTTGTTTAATGCCATAATATCTCTCTTGATTCCTTTTGCAGAAAATGAGGATGTCATCATCATATAAAACATGAGAGGGTGTAGATATTTTCCCAGGGCCAGAGATGGAGTGATTTTCTCTTCAGCATGTAAATTGGCTATACCCCTGCTTAGGACGTCTTCTGCAAGACAGAAGTGAAGGGGGGATAGGGGGTCTCCTTGCCTAACACCCCTCTTACAGCTGAAGTAACCATGATTTTGGCCATTAACAACAATAGATAGCTTAGCAGATCCCAAAATGGTGTTTACCCAAGCAATGAATTTGCTATCAAATCCGAAAGCCTTTAGAATATTGCTTATGAATCCCCAATCAATTGTATCAAAGGCTTTCCTAATATCCAGTTTAACAGCTAGATTCCCCCCAAAAGACTTATGATCCAGCAGATTGATGGCTTCAGAAGCAATGCAAATGCAGTCCTGGATATGTCTACTTTTGATGAAGCCTTTTTGATGACTAGAGACTATCTTTGGAGCAATGATGGCCAACCTATCAGCCAAGACCTGTGTGATCACTTTGAATTGAAAATTGGCAAGGGCAATTGGTCTAAAGTCTTCAATCCTATCAGCACCAGGGAACTTAGGGATCAACACCACAGAATTAGAGTTCATATTGGGAAGAATCCATCCTTGAGCAAAAAATTGGGAGACTGAATTGCACACATCAAGGCCAACAATGTCCCAAAACTCCTGAAAGAAAGAACCACCAAACCCATCAGGACTAGGGGCACCATCACCATTCATACCAAAAACTGCATTTTTAATTTCTTCAGGCATAGGAGTTTTAGTAAGCATACAATTCTGATCCTCAGAAACCACCCTGGGCACCACTGAATTGATCAAGTCATTGTGTTGGACATTGTTCTCAGAGGCATACAACTCTGTGAAGTAAGACAGAGCATGACTAGCTATTTCATTCTAATCTAACAGGATTGTGTCCCCCTCCTTTAACATGGTCATGGTCTTGGTTGAATGCCTTATTTTGGCTAACTTATGAAAGTAAGAAGTATTCATGTCACCCTTGGAGTACCAATTAATGTGAGCCTTTTCTTTCTAGAATTCTTCCTCAATTTTTAGAGCATAAAGGAGCTCCTTCTGAGCCATATTTTCCTGCTCCCTGAGGTCATGATCCTCACCATTGAGATTTAAGCATTGCTGAATATCATTGACTTTACTCAAGGCAGCCTTCACCCTAAGGTGAATATTACCAAACACCTCCTTATTCCAAGTTTTTAGCACCACGTTTAAGCTCTTCAACTTTGAAGATAGAACAAACATAGGGCAGCCAACAACCCTTGTGTCCCACCTATTCTTAATTAAATCTCTCAAGCCATGATGGAGCAGCCACATTTTTTGGAATTTAAAAGGGGATTGCCTAATACTTAGAGCCCATGAAGCACAAAGGAGTTGGAGGTGATGATCAGAGTTAGTTCTAGGAAGAGTGCAACAGGTGATATTAGACCATTCACTTAACCAAGCATCATTACAGATTGCTCTATCAAGCCTCTTCTCTGTATGAGCAGAACCTCTCCTTTTATTGGACCAGGTGAACTCAGGTCCTCTTGTTACAATGTGAGTCAAGTTTGCAGACTCACAGAAAGCTTTAAACTCATCAGATGAAGTTTTGTTGGGCAAACGGGCACCACGACATTCATTTGCTTCCAACACCGCATTGAAGTCCCCAATACAACATCAGGGACCAGGGAAGTTGAGGAGAATTTGATAAATCTCCTTCTAGAGCTCTCTTCTATGAGCAAAATGGGTGTGAGCATAAACAACACAGACGAAGAACTTTTTATTTTCAACCTCTAACTCAATCGAAATTTGCTGCCTGGAATTAGCTATTATAGTTGGCTGAATATCAACCTTGCAAACTCCCCAAATTGAAGAAGGCAGAGGAGCTTTATCATTAGTTATGAAGAGCTTCAGACCCAAATTGGACCAAAACTTGGGTTTAATTTTATTGGCTTGGATCATAGGCTCCGAAATGAAGACTACACTTGGCTTATGAGTAGAACAAATTTCTTTTAGCAGTAGCTTGGTGCCCAAGTTACCAAATTCCCGACAATTCCAGTAGAGGACTTTCATTGGGAGACATTTAAATATCCACCTCTACGGGTAAAATGCACTCTTTCATTGCTTTGTTTTTGCCTCATCTTCTTATTTTGAGATTTGGTTAAGACTTTGGTGTAGGTGTTAGTCTCCACCAATTCTGCTTCAGTTTCAGAGTCATCTGCCCATAGTCTTCCCACGAGCCTGGAGTCCTTAGCAGCAGTTGAGGCAGCAAAATCCTCAAAGACCTCAAATTAATCATTCAATACTCAAATTTAATCAATACTCAAATTATTTAATACTCAAATTCAGTCATTCAATGAATGAAATTCATATTATTTTTTTCTGCCCTAGATTTTTAACATGGTATCATGTTTTGATAGCTTTCGTTTATATTTGTATGAAGAACTTCCATCTCATCTTACCACGAGGAGCAAGAATGAAGAGTGTCTACCAAAGTTACAAAAAACTCAAAAGACCAAAATCTTCGAAGATCCAGAAAGCACTTTCTTCGTCTTGGCATTTCATCAAACATATCATTCTTGCATTTTGCAAACCAAAGAACTTTTCTTGTCCCTTTCAAAAAATTTATTCATAATTGAATTTCCAACTCATGGTCACAATTTTCATCTACAATGCCATCATTTAATTCATTAAAGCCAACGCTTTGCCCTCCCAACATTGTTGCGTCTCTTCCAAACTTGTAAAGAAAGAACATGTCACTTTCAACAATTGCGGCTTCAACCAAGTGGTTTCTCTCACATCCTCAACCCTTGGAGCACTCAACTTGGATGATCACCAACAACCCATTCTCACTGAAACAACCATTGTTTCAGAATCGAAGAAGGTTGTTCTCCATAAATGTTCACCTGTTCATGGTGGTGAAGACCCACAAGTTATCATGCTTGGGAACTCATGGAGGGTCTTGAATAAAGAGTACCCATTTCAACTCAACTCAAGAAAACCCCAAAGTTGACTCCTTTTATTAGCGGTGTGGGTCACCTCTTGTATTCACTATACCTGTTATTGTGGAAGCTTGTTCTTTCAAAATGTCATCAAGAAGCTTGATTTCCTATTGTTAAGTGCGAAAATTACCTTAAATAAGGAGAATAATTAAACATATTTTAATCTTAATTAAAAGTCTATATAAGTGTTATTCATAATATATATCGAGTCAAATACTTGCACCAAATTCTATGACTTGTGTTTTTATGATATTTCAGGTGATTAGAGGCTAAAATGAGCAAAAGATGCCAAAGGAGATCATAATTCTAATCACAATCTTTGAAGATAATGGTTGAACCATCTAATTCTAATCATATTTTTTTTAAGATAAGAACTCAACCAGCTAATCATAATCATAATCTTTGAAGATAAGAAAAATGCATGGAAGATTAGAATAAATAGGAGAGTAGCTATGAGTTGAAGGCATCACCCATCATTAATGATCATCACTAAACACCTCTTAGAGGAGAAAATATTAGGATTGAGACAATAACCACTCTAGGAAGCTTGGAAAGAAGAAGAATGTCAACCAACCATGGGAATGAATAGCAAAATCCTTTTGTCTGGGGTTATATATAATTATTTGAACTTGATATGTTTATTATGACTATTTAATTGTTTAATATTATTCTGTTGTTTTTTGCTTTGATTATTTTATTCTTAATGTTTGTTTTGGTTTGATCACCCAATGCATTATCTAAGGTTTAAAAATGAGTAATGAAAATCTCCATGATGAAGGGGAGGCCTGGATGTAGTTTGTAGTGGACCGCAAACGAACCAGAATACAAATCTTTTTTGCACTGTTCTTTCTTTCTTTATCTTTCTTTTGTTTCTTGCATTGATACACTGAATATATACTTGAGAATTTGGATACATGTTTAATGCTATGTAGTTAACACTTGTATGCAAAAATATCTGAAATATATCTGTTTAAAGTGTATCTTAATTGTCGTGCAATTTGCTTGTTTTGTTAATCTGCTCTGTAACTGTGTTAATCGATTAAAACCTTCTGTTAATCGATTAACTGGTCTGTTTTTCCAGTAGTTGGGTTGTTGTTAAAAAGCGGTAATTTTTAACCGCTACACTTATTCAACCCCCTCGCCCCCCTTCTAGGTGTTCCTAGACCACTGATACCTAACAGTTGTTTCAGTGAGAATGGGTTGTTGGTGATCATCCAAGTTGAGTGCTCCAAGGGTTGAGGATGTGAGAGAAACCACTTGGTTGAAGCCGCAATTGTTGAAAGTGACATGTTCTTTCTTTACAAGTTTGGAAGAGACGCAACAATGTTGGGAGGGCGAAGCGTTGGTGTTAATGAATTAAATGATGGCATTGTAAATGAAAATTATGATCATGAGTTGGAAATTCAATTAATAATACATTTTGTTGAAAGGGACAAGAAAAGTTATCCGGTTTGCAAAATGTAAGAATGATATGTTTGATGAAATGCCAAGAAGAAGAATGTGTTTTATGGATCTTTGAAGATTTTGGTCTTTGGAGCTTGTTGTAACTCTGGTAGATAATCTTCATTCTTACTCCTTGTAGTAAGATGAGACGGAAGTTCTTTATATAAGTATAAACGAAAGCTATTAAAAGAATAATTATGCTATGATACTATATTAAGAATCAAAAGGAGAAAGAAAATATGAATTTCATTATTGAATGACTAAATTTGAGTATTGAATGATTAAATTTGAGTATACATGGAAAATAAAAACTAAATAATTTAAACTAACTCTAACTAAAAATATATTTAACAGTTATCACTATTGATAAAGTTTACATTTACTATGTCTAAAATTCCAGTCTATATAAAATTTATTAATTATAATATCGAATTTGTCTAATTAAAAATAAATTTTGGAAGAGATAACAATGTCTGTATAAACAGTAGTGTGTGTATATTATTAACGTAAGAAATTATCAGTAACATGTCATATTTAGTTTATTCATATTTTCTATACTAATAATCTATGTTTTCAATTTACATTCTAGCATCTCTAAAACTAAGCGTGTCATTATGATTTATCAGTCATACTAAATTTAAATTTTTTATTTTTCCATTTCAGTATACATAAATTTTATGTATGAAAGTATCAATATATAATATTAAATTCACTGATTTAAAAAGGGACCTAGACCTGCACGGATTTCCTTAAAAAAGTTAGTAATAAAAAAATTTAATTAGTATTTGTATAGTGCTCAGATAATTTTAATTCAAAAAATGTGAAAATATAAATATCCAATTGATGTAAAATCTTAAAACTTTTCTAATTAGAAAATTAAATTTTAAATGTGTAACTGAATTACAAATTGAAATTATCAGAACCATAATTAATAATATATTTGATTTTGTATATGCATATACAATAATATCATTAATGTTATTATAAAGTTAGTGCTTGTAATTTAAAATACTTTTTATGAAAAAGGAAAAAATTAAATATAAAAAATAAGTAAGTAAAATTGGTATTTTATTTAAAATTATATATATTACACCTATAGAAAAAAACTACGAACATTCATTCAGATTGAACAGGCAAGACTATAATATAATATGAGTTGGTAATAATATATAAACTATTATAACCGTGGTGATTTTATTATTTTATTATAATTATAGTTGTACTTCCATGTGTGTCCATATCCTTAAGATTCTTGTACCCAGAAAAATCCTTAAGATTCTAAGACTCTCCCATATCAACTTAATGGCTCTTAAAACTTTCTACCTAGCTTATTTTATATAAGTAATTTAATATTGTATACAAAATAAAAATATTACTAGCTAGAGACATGTAGAAACGGAATTTAAAAAATGGCAGGTCCAACTAGTTTTAAGCACAAATTTGAAAAATTAAGATTATTCAAGCATAAGGCCTAACCATATTATACCTGAATTGTTATTTTCTATCTTATTATCATATGCCTAACCCATTATCAATAGAATTTTGACACAAATTTATCAAATAAATATTAAATTAATTTTTAAGTTAACAACATTACACATGGTAGTATTTGATTGATTGACAATAGAGAGATAAAGTTATTTTGTCATAGATAATTTCTATTACATACACATAAGACCTTATTCAATAATCTTCATTTGTCTTTAAAAAGGCCCTTTATATATCCATCATTGGCCTCGTTTTCTACTCACATTTCGTGAATAGCTGATGGCTGAGTTACGTTCACCAACTCGTCCATCACAGCGATCACATTCACAAACGTCACTATGGTCATTATCACTCGTGGGACCACCATTATCCATGCACTCATCATCACCAGTGCCACATCAACTACCATTCTTAATGTCATCGCAACCATTACCACCACTAGCTCCGCCAGCAAGAAAGAGAATTGTTTCACATGTATGTTTTTAGCAATAGTTACTCATACCCAAAATCATATATGATCCTTTATTTTCTGTCTAATTTTCTTACAAGTAAGTTAAAACAACTCAATTATAACTTCATTGTATATCATATGTAAAAATATTATGTGTTAAATATCAATCATATCATTTATGTCGCTAAAAATTGAGATCAATATTCACCTCATATTATAATTAAAAAATAAACAATAAATCAAGTAGATAATGTTTCAACTTTGATTATATATTAATATTACTCACTATTTTTATGTTTTTACTATTTGAACCTTAGGGTCTAATTCCATCTCCAACAGCTGAACATGGTTGGGGAAGTATTGCACCGCTTGCAAGTGGGTATAGAACTTATGCTGCTGACCCAAGCTCTGTTGGCACTAAACCTTTTGGTTTCGGACCCGACTTTTTTGCTAGAGCACCACCTCCTAAGGTCATTTTTTTGTTTCATTATACGAATGAGTAAGGATCCTCTTCAATCCAGGAGAGATAATTGCTACAAAAACAGGCAAACAAGCAAAAAAACAAATATATTACAATACATTTATCTTTTTATTTACAATGAAATAATAGTTTTATCATTGAAAACAAAATGAGTAACAAAAACTTGTATTGGGGAGGATCATTATCCTATATGCCAATCATATAATTTGTTTTATTTAGTGTTTGCATTTATTATTTCCATTTTGTACGTTTGAACTTGGTCCATGACTGCTTTTTTATGTTGTGTAGGTTAACATCATAATGAATGAGTTTGCAAAAAACAAGCACAAGATGGAGATGGTTCATGGCCAAAAAAATGTTTTTCCTTCACCTAGTCGTGGGACAGGTGTGTTTCATCCTCTTCCCAGTGTTCAACTACAACTCAATAATAACAACAGCAGAGGTCAATTATCTTATCATAACCTCTCCTATCATTAATTTGAACACTAAATATATATTTGTCTAGATTAATTTTATTATCATTTAACTTATATGTTTGACAAACATATTTTAAATTATGAAAAGAATAAGTTTTATGAAAAAATAATGATTTTGATGGGAGATGAATTTTCATTCTTATTTGAAACAGCTGGCAGACTTTTTTCTTTCAAAACATAATCACATTTTTCACCCAAAAAAATTAAAATAAATATTATTAATTTTTATAAACAACATTATGGTATTTTTGAAATTTTTTAATATGCAAGAGTAAATGCATTACACAATTAAATGAAAAAATAGTTTTGAAACCATTTTTCCGCATAAATATTCATATAATCAATAATATAATACTTTTGTATCTATTCCAAATATTATGAACAAAAATATTTTATATCTAATTATATTCGTATTCTTTATTTATTTTAGTTTGACATATATGGTATACATTCGGAAACAATAAATTACACTTAATACATCATCCGTTATTTATTTATATTATTTTTATTTAAAAGTTAATAATTATTAAATATGAATGTCAATAATCTATTGTGACGCTCTATAAAACATTTACAATGTAAGCACAAATATCTTCTTTCAATATTTATCATCAATTACTTTTATGGGTAATATACAAATTACTTTATGTTTAATAAATTACAATTAATACATCACCCATTATTTATTTATTTTATTTTTATTTAAGAGTAAATAATTATTAAATATGAATGTCGATGATCTATTCTGACGTTGTACAAAATATTTATAATATATATATATATATATATATATATATATATATATATATATATATATATATATATATATATATATATATATATATATATATGTATGAGACTAATTATTATATTGTCATATTATAAAATCTATACTTTATTGTGTATGAATTTATACATACTTATTATATCATATACAATTTATTTGAATTTTAAAAAAAAAGTTAATAATAATAAAATATGAATGGTGAATGATATATTGATAATGTATAAAACTCATACACTATCAGTGCGTCCGTGTTTTTCTCATATATTTATCTTTTATGCCAGTAATATAAAGATTTCTTTAATGTTTTCTCTTAATTAATTTTATATATATTTGGATTTTGTGATTTGACCAAGGCCAAGGCATTAGCCAAAATTAATAAGAGTATTTATATTTTTTCTTCGTGACATTACAGGAATGAAACATAATGAGGTAGGAGGATCAAAACAGATCAACATTCCCAATGCAAATGCTGGTGGCTTGGTGAAGCATGAAGAATGTCATGAACTCTCGCTTGCTGATGAATATGGTTTGCCTAAGGAGTGGACCTATTAGGCCATTCAAAATAGATTAAGAGCGAGCGAAAATAAGGAATAATTTAGAGTAGTACTTACTCTAGAACTATGTGCTATTTAATATGCCCCATATTATATGAATAAAATATTGAATAATTAAAACATATACAGGGAGCTCCTTGTGGACAATATATATATATATATATATATATATATATATATATATATATATATATATATATATATATATATATATATATATATATATATATATATATATATATATATAT
>NW_017721623.1:0-5081 GCF_001865875.1 Lupinus angustifolius | reverse complement strand
TTAACAATAAAGATTTCACTACTATAAAATGTTATAAATAAGTTGAGAACATCGTCAAACAATATATGGGTCATGCTTTAATTGTAACAAAAACAACATAATACGTTTAAAACTTAATTAAAAATGAAGGTTTTGCTATAACATAAGTTAACAAATGACGAACATAACTACAAAGAAGTAGTTAAAAATATTTGATTTTTTTTTCATCTCAAAACAATATTATTTGATCGTTTTTTAAAAATAATTTTTTTTATTGACTAGGTTGTTTCAAACAGTCCGGGGCCATTCTAGTCATAGATTTTCGGCTTAAATTGACCGATTGATCGAATTTTGATACAAACCAGTTAGATGAGAGGTTCAAACTCGTCAAATATCTGTTCATGGTTGAACCGATCAGACTAATTGGTCCGAGCCAAATTTTATAACACTTATTTCAAATACTATACTAGAATTGAAAAACAATATCACTTCAAATTATCTTTTAACCATGGTTTTAGGATGACATCTATGCTAGTGCATTAGTATGTAGAGTTAGGTTCAATAGTTTTTCAAAATACAGTAGAAAATGAATATTGAACAACATTCACTCAAGCAAATACTATAGAATATGATGCTTTCCATAATGTTTATTATAGCAATGATTGTTGAAGCTACTAATAGTATTATTTGATATAGCTGAATTGTTAATTGATATCTCTCATTTAAATGAAATATATCGAACAACGCACATATGCATACCAACAATATATCATGTTCAAAATTATTATATTAATTATACATCAATGTAATATTAAATACATTGTCATTTTACAATCCAATGTTATAAAAAATATTATGTATTTTTAAATTAATTAAATTTAATATTATGTATTAATATAAAATTTATAGTAAGCAACAGCGATAAATTTAAATTAAGAGAAGCAACATGTTGTAAATTAAAAATATAAATTATAAGTCAGCGTAAAGTGTGACAAAGCTAATTTAAACATTCTAATTACCAATTATATTATTTATATTACTTACATTTATATTGACATATTAAAAATTTATATTGTCATAAATACAAGTTATATAGGCTAAAATTTTAAAAATTAAAAAGTATAAAATTATAATGATAATGATAAATTTAATTATAGTTTAATAATATGAAATAAGTTAAAAATACAAATATAAAATGTGGAGATATAATATTTATGAAATGTGTTAGAGATGTATATACATAATTGAAAATATAAGTAAATATAAAAATAATAGTGATAAAATAGAAATATTTGTAAATTACGCCCAGCAACTTTTTCTTCTATCTAGTAAATATAATTTGAAATCAATATCAAAAAGAAAAATTATGTCCCTAGAAGATTTTCTTTTATGTATTGAATTGTTTGGGATTTGCGATTATAAGATGTTATTTATCTTTGTCCAATTAGACCCTTACAAATATTATACATTTGCAAGATGCATCCTAATATTCCAATTATCTTTTAAAATTAGATACAATTTTATCACTCTTAATAATGTTTACATTTTCTATATCTAAAATTGTAGCCTATCTAAAATTTATTATAGATTTATTAATTTTAATAATGAATTTATTGATACAAATAAATATTAAAGGGATGACAATATCTGTATAAACATAGTGTGTGTATATATTATTAACATAAGAAATTATCAGTAATACGACATAGTTTAACTTATTCATTTTCTCATACTAATAAACTGTGTTTTCAATTTATATTCTAGTATCTCTAAAACTAAATCTATAATTATGATTCATCGGTCATAATAAATTTACATTTTTATTTTTCAATTGCAGTATGTATAAATTTTATATATGAAAGTAATAATCTGTAATATTAAATTCACTGATTTAAAAAGGCGGATAGACCAAGCATGGATTTCAGTAGAAATTTTAGTAATAAAAAATTTAGTTAGTATTTGTATAATGCACAGATAATTTTAATTCATAAAAAATATGAAAATATAATTATAAAACAATATAAATATCCAATAGATGTAAAATCTTAAAACTGTTCTAATTAGAAAATTAAATTTTAGATGCGTAACTGAATTATAAAATTGAAATTAGCAGAGCAGAACTATAATTAATAATATATTTCATTTTGTATATGCATGTACAATAATATCATTAATGTTATTATAAAATTAGTGTTGGTAATTTAAAATACATATCTGAAAAAAGGAAAAAATTAAATATAAAAAATAAGTAAGTACAAATGGTATTTTATTCAAATATATATATTTTAAACCTATGGAAAAAATTATGAACATTCATTCAGATTGAACAGACAAGACTAAATTATATTATGAGTTGGTAATAATACATAAACAATTATAACCGTGCTGATTTTATTATAATTATAGTTGTAATTCCTAAGTGTGTTCATATGTTTAAGATTCTAAGACTACCATATCAACATTTAACTTTAGGACTCTTAAAACTTTATACCTAGCTCATTCTTAAGACTGGTATATAATTAGTTTAATATTGTACACGAAATAAAAATATAACCAGCTAGAGACATTTAGAAATGGAATTAAAAATAATTATAGGTCTAACTAGAGTTTTAAGCACAAATTTCAATAATTATGTTTCAAGCACAAAGCGGAACCATATTACACATAAGACCTTACCCAATGATTTTCATACGTTGGTATTGACGCCCTTTATATTTCAATCACCAGTCTCGTTTTCTACTTACATTCTGTGAATAGCTTATGATTAAGTTACGTTTGCCTATTCATTCATCACGGTGATCACATTCACAAACATCATTATGGTCATTATCACTGGTGGACCACCACTACCCGTGCCGTCATCATCATGAGTGCCACTTCAACTGTGATTTTTAATGCCATCACAACCATTACTACCACTAGCTCCACTCGCAAAAAAGAGATGTTTCACATACATGGTTTCATTAATTTAAAATAACTCATTATAACATCATTTTATACAATAGGTAAAAACATTATGCATTTTAAATATCAATCATATAATTTATGTTGCTAAGAATTTAGATCCTAGATCAATATCCACATTTGCTTCTTAATGTTGGAATTGAAGTTGACACTTGAAGCCAACAATAAACTTTTTTCCAAACAGCAGAAGCAAATTCGTAAGATAGAAAAAAATGCTCAACAGATTCTTCGTGGTTCAAGCAAATGGCACACTTAGCTTCATCAACATTAAGAAGAATTTGTCTCTTTAATTTGCATGATGTTGTCTTGTCTTCTACCAAATGATCAAATCTCTGGAGGATGATTTGGTTTACTGTTGTTTGGTCTATTTGGATTATGTGGAATGATTTTATTTTCTCATATAAGCCTGTGAGCTATGTTCATATTATGGATTTGATTCAAGCTAGATCTTGGACCTGGTTTTTGGTAAAAGTAGCTCCTACATCATTAGTTTTTGCTAATTGGTGTAATGACCTAAAATCTTGTATTTTGTTTTCTTCTAAAAAGATGTTTTGGGTTAGCACCCCTTGTGCTGATTTTAATACATTTTGCTTAGCAAAAAAACAATAAATCAAGTGGGCAATGTTTCAACTTTGCTTTTATATTAATATTACACACTATTTTGATGTTATTTATTGTTTGAACCTTAGGATCCAATTCCATCTCCAACAGTTGAACATGGTTGGGGAAGTCTTGCACCACTTGCAACTGGGTATAAGACTTATGTTGTTGGACAAAGCTCTATTGGCACTAAATCTTTTAGCTTCAGACCTGACTTTTGTGCTAGAGCACAACCTCCTCCTAATGTAATTTGTTTAGTTTAGTTATAGGAATGAGTAAGGATATTCCCCAGTACTAAAGATACAAGTGCTACAAAAAACAATCAAAAGACAATATGATATCTGTTCCTACTCGGCGAGCCAAGGACCCGCATGCTTGGTCGCCGAGGTAGGTCTCGCGTGCTTAGCCCACTAGAGTTGACCTTAGAGACATCCCCTGACATGCCATATGTACCTCACCAACCCACCTGCCAACACGACACAGATTGCAGAACGACTACCAAACAAGCCACAGGCTAAAAGACAAGAGTAACGCAGAGTACGGTCCTGGCAGACCGCCTGACACGGAAAAAGCAACCCCCGACAATACCCTTGGTCAGCCACGTGTTGCACTACCTGCCAAGAGTCCAAAGTCAGCTCTCCCCTCTATAAATAGGAGTCTCTACCAACAGGAAGTATCTCAATGTCTTTACTCTCTAGCATTACTCACTCTATTACTTTCTACCTTCATATTCTCATACTCCCACACATTTAACACCAAGTTCGTACGCTGACTTGATCGTCGGAGAAGGCGAAAAAAAAAAAAAAAATTTCCAGGATTTCGCCTGGGCGACCGAAAGTCTGCCCGGGCGAGCAAAAACTTGACTCGCCGAAAAAAAAAATTTCCAGGAATTCGCCTGGGTGACCGAGGCGTCGCCGGGGCGAGCCTGGACGACCGAAAGTCCGCCCGGGCGAGCAAAAACTCGATTGGGCGAAAAAATAAAAAATTTCCAGAATTTTAATGAGTTTCTGGAACCCTCTCGCTTGGGCGATAATACTTTCGCCTAGGCCAGGAAAGCTTTAGTCTATTTAAGATTTAAAGATGAATTGTCGCTTGGGCGACTTGTCCTCGCTTGAGCGAGAGATGCCCAGTTTTAAAATGATATTGTTGATTGAATTTTTGCTTGAGCGAAGGGTCCTCGCTTGGGCGAGAGGCAGTAATTGTGTTTGACTATTTGGATTGATTGGTTGAGTATGTAATAACCCTAGTATGGGTATGTGATAAAACTATTTTGGTATAACACCGTAATTGAAATAAAAAGTAAAGTACTCAAGGTGTTGGAATTAAATAGTCAAATTCAAAAATTTATTTTAAAGAAAGAAATCCGAGAAGGATATATGATTTAGGGCGATGCCCAGAAAAGGATACGTGATACCACGGAGCGAGATCGTCTGACCGTAAGTGGCTTGGTCTGGGACCGTCCAGGGTGATTCAGCGATGGTCGTAGTGGTAGGGACGTTACCCTTTGAGTTATGATGTGAATTAGGGCACTGCCCAGA
>NW_017721622.1:0-352 GCF_001865875.1 Lupinus angustifolius | reverse complement strand
TCACCCTGACGCTTACATTGACGCTTCTTTCACATTGCCGCCAGCGGGTATGATGCCTCCAGACGTTGGACCTCGACACCCGCTAGTCAGGAGTGACGGCGCTGGTTCCTCCCACCGTCATAGGACGTGGACGAATTGTTTGGATGCTCCGTCATCCCGCAGAGCCCAGAGGAGCCGGGTTCTTGGAGGGGGTCCTTGCAAGAAGACTCCGAGTCTGAGGATGTCATATCCACCAAATTATGCCGCTGGTTTGTGGCATGACGAAGTGGAGGAAGAAGAGGAGGAGGACGAGGTCATTGAACTCGTGAATGTGGAGAGTTCGGTGGAGGTGATTGACCTCGTGTCGGACTCA
>NW_017721621.1:0-933 GCF_001865875.1 Lupinus angustifolius | reverse complement strand
ACTGACTTGATCGTCGGAGAACCTTTTCAGGTACCTCCACCGGCGGGTCCAACTCTTCTACATCATCTTGCTACTCTGACGTCCTTCCTCTTCTCCATCCTCAGCAACTGATCAACTATTGTTCCGTACCTTTGTGTTCTAGGAAAGAACATTAGCGTTGTCTGTGGGGAAACTCACACCATGGTGACTACCAGAAACCAAGCTCTATCTACCAGCCAAGTCGACCCTGCCCCAAGTACCCTTCCCCCACCAAGGAAACCATCCCATCAGGCCACCATACCACTCTAGAACAACAATCAACCACCCAACACCTCCTCCAGATGCTGGGACGCCAAGAGCGGCTCATCCAGCAACAGGCTAACGTAATTACCCCGCACCAAAATAAACACTGAGGATCACTCGGAACGCCCTATTCACGAAAGTAACCATGAAGAGTCAGCGAGCGAGTCCCGCCCACCATCCCAGCCAACCCCGCACCACTCCTGCGGTGCTAGACATCCTTTTACACCTACCATCATGGCTTACCCATTACCCTCTCACTTCACCCGCCCCACAAACATGGACCAGTACGATGGAACGGCGGATCCCCAAGATCACCTTGACGCCTTCGAGGCTTCTATGTTATTCCATGGGGCGACCGACCCCATCATGTGCAGAGCCTTCCCCGTGACTCTTAAAAAGGCGGCCCTCCAATGGTTCACCCGTCTGGCTCCAAACAACATCAACACTTGGGGGAACTCTAGCTTTAGCCTTCAAGACAAGGTTCACGGCAAGCAAGGAGCAACCCAGGTCATCATACACACTGTCTGGCATTCGCCAAGGATCTAATGAATCCATCCGGGCATATCTAGATCGGTTTAATACCGAGGCCATGGAGGTGCGTACTATGAGCCCTGAGGTAGCAGTGCATGTCCTCGTTATGGGACTTCAAGA
>NW_017721620.1:0-968 GCF_001865875.1 Lupinus angustifolius | reverse complement strand
CGCTCCAAAGCCCAATAACTCATCAATCTGGAAGAAACCCACCATATCCACACCCATACCGAGCCCCAAATGCATCACCCCTCACGGGAAACCAAACGGCCAAGACTCCACGACCTACCCTCACTAACTAAAAAGGCCAAATACTCCACCTATACCCCTCTGAACGCCAGCCGCTCAAGGATTCTACAGGAGGTCCTCTCCACCCACCTCGTCTAACTTCCACGCCCACGCCCTTCCAAGCCAGGCCCACAAGACCGATCCAAATACTGTGACTATCACAGTATGTTCGGCCACTTGACCAATGACTGCACACAGCTCCGTGATACCATCAAAGATCTCATCCAGGCTGGTCATTTACAGCGATTCATTGCAGGCCTGGAGCAACGTCGGCGATCGCCACAACATCGTCGACCAAAACCTTCAAGAAGGCGGTCCCCTCCACAATTTCAACAACGGCGCCCTACCCCACGGCCTCAAGCGGATAGGCACCGAACGGACAACCGAATGCCGAGGAGCCCGATTGATATCAATACTATTTCAGGAGGTTTTGCTGTCGGGGGTACCTCCAGGACCGCCTAGAAGAAATATGTGCGGGAGGTAATGCACGTCGCTGCCAGAAACTCCCAGCAGAGACAGAGCTACAGATCAGCTCCCCCTATTACATTCGATGACTGCAATTATGAAGGTGTCGTCCGAGGGCACGATGACCCCCTCATCATCACCGCTAAGCTCAATAACAAGAAGGTTAGCCGCCTATTCATTGATCAGGGTAGCTTAGTGAAAGGGGACCAGCACTCGGCTCGTAGTTGCTACCAGATGAGTCTCCGCCCCTACTTCAACAAACAGCACGCCCCCCCCCCCTCCAAAAGATCTCGGGGCGTGCATATGGTAGAACTGGATGTCCGGGCGGACGAAGGAGACTTTCGACCACAACCAGAAGGGGAAAAAACAACTCTACAGTTGGGCCA
>NW_017721619.1:0-224 GCF_001865875.1 Lupinus angustifolius | reverse complement strand
GGATGTGCGTGGACTACACAGATCTCAATAAGGTATGCCCTAAAGACCCTTATCCTCTCCCAAACATTGACCATTTGGTGGATAATTCTTCAGGCTATCAGTACCTATCCTTCATGGACGCATATTCCGGGTACAATCAGATTCCGATGTACCCTCTCGACCTGGAGAAAACAGCATTCATCACTGATCAGGCCGCCTACTGCTACATTGTCATGCCTTTTGGG
>NW_017721618.1:0-34732 GCF_001865875.1 Lupinus angustifolius | reverse complement strand
AAATTCCTTGGTTTTCTTCTGACTAGTCGAGGGATTGAGGCAAATCCATCCAAATGCCATGTGATCATCGATATGAGGATCCCCAGCACAGTCAAGGAGGTTCAACAGTTGAATGGGCGACTAGCTGCGTTGTCCAGGTTTCTCCTGTCCGCCGCCAAACATTCACTTCCCTTATTTCAATTGTTAAAGAAGAGCAAGAGGTTTGAATGGTATGAGAGTTGTGAAGCGGCGTTCAACACTTTCAAACAATATTTGGCCGCCCCACCCATTCTCTCCAAGCCATTACCTGACGAGCTTCTGCATGTATATCTGGCCGTGTCCGACGGAGCAGTTGCGGCCGTGCTGATACGAGAAATGGCAGAAGGTCAAAACCCGGTCTATTTCACAAGAAAGGCCCTGCAAGGCCCGAAAACTAAGGTATCAGAAGCTAGAAAAAGTGGCTTATGCATTGTTGATAGCCACACGAAGGTTGCGCCAATACTTCCAATCTCATGCAACGATTGTCAGAACCAACTAGCCAATCAGGCAAATCTTGCATAAACCAGAGTTGGCTGGGCGAATGATCACGTGGTCAATATAACTCTCACAATTTGACATCCATTTGCCATCAAGAGCCAGGTCCTATCTGACTTCGTGGCCGAGCTGGCCGCACCAGAGGGCGATCCAAAGCAGGTATGGACTATCTTTGTTGATGGATCTTCTAACCCGAGAGGCAGCGGGGCTGGGAATTCTGCTGGAAGACGGGCAAGGAGTAACCATTGAGCATTCCATCACCTTCACATTTCCAACATCCAACAATCAGGCAGAGTATGAGGCTTGCATCGCCGGACTCTAGCTAGCAAAAGAAGTGGGCGCCCATAAGGTATTAATTTGCAGTGATTCCCAATTAGCCGTGTCTCAAATTACAGGTGCATATCAGACCAAGGATACCCTCCTCGGGAAATATCTGCTCAAAGTAAAAGAGCTCATGGCCGACTTCGATGAAGTGACCATTCAGCATGTGTCCCGTGAAAGCAACACCCGGGCAGATATCTTGCCCAAGCTCGCCAGTACCAAATGCCTCGGGAATAATCGGTCCGTCGTCCAGGGAACAGTCTACCATCCAAGTGTCATGGCAATATAGCAAGTGGAGATCCCAAACAACTGGATTCCTTCATGGCACCTTACCTCCCGACCTGAAGGAAAAGCAACGTTTCCTCAGGTGTTCCTCTTGGTACACCCTGATCCGAGGAACACTGTATCGACGGGGATTCACCGCCCCCTTGTTCAAATGTCTTGGTCCGGATCGGGCGGACTACATCCTCAGAGAAGTTTATGAGGGAAGTTGTGGGCATCATTTGGGTGCCGCTTCACTTGCTAAGAAGGTGTTACGTGCTGGGTACTATTGGCCCATAATGGAAAAGGACGCAACATACCTCACTCGAAAATGCACTCGTTGCCAACTTTTCGCCAATTTCCACAAAGCCCCACCAGAAGAGTTAACCACAACACAAGCGCCTTGGCCTTTCTGCAGGTGGGGTATGGATATTCTGGGGCCTTTCCCTCAAGCAACAGGACAACTGAAATTTTTTATAGTCGCCATAGATTACTTCACCAAATGGATAGAAGCAGAAGCATTAGCCACCATCACCTCAGCCAATATCCAAAAATTTACTTGGCGAAGCATAATCACTCGTTTCAGCATCCCGTCCGCCATAGTAACGGATAACGACACCCAATTTTTCGATCGAAGATTCCAAGAATTGTTATCAGGCCTCCGCATCAAACAACACTTCACTTTAGTGGAGCATCCACAGACTAATGGGCAGGCCGAAGCAGCAAACAAGGTCATCCTGAAAGGGATAAAGAAAAGGCTGGACGGATCAAAAGCAAATTGGCCAGATCAACTTCATCACATATTATGGACGTACCGAACCACTCCCCACTCTACGATCGGTGAGCCACCATTCAACTTAACATACGACACAGAGGCCATGATCCCGGTCGAGATAGGAGAACCTACCTGACGAATACTTCAGTTCAACGAGGGTGACAACCGATCTCTCCTCAGAAACAACCTTGACGAAGTGGAAGAAATCTGGGAACGGGCCCGTTTGAGGGAGGAGATCATCAAAAAGAAAACCGCGGCGAAATTCAACTCTTTAGTCATTCCCCGCCAGTTTCCCGAAGGAACTCTGGTATTAAGGAGAGCAGACATAGGACGGGTGAAAGGCAAGCTAGGACCTAACTGGGAAGGACCCTACCGAGTGACCAACAAGATCGGCAAAAGGGCATACAAGCTTCAAGATTTGATAGGAAAAAACATCCCTAGGACTTGGAACGCCACCAACCTCCGGATATTTTATGCCTAACCGACAACCCCATGCGCGGTTGGTCATTCTTTTGTAATCTTTTCCACTTATATAAGATAACGAGATGTTATACCCTGTGATTGTTTTGAAGGATCATTTCCCGACCTTGGTTTTTTACATTCACCCAAGGGGCCGGTCTTCGCCCCCCTTGCTTGGTGCCATCTCACTTAATGGTTTTTTACATTCACCCAAGGGGCCTGTCTTCGCCCCCCTTGCCTAGTGCAATCCCACTTAATGGTTTTTTACATTCACCCAAGGGGCTGGTCTTCGCCCCCCTTGCCTGGTGCAATCCCACTTAATGGCTTTCTACAGTCACCCAAGGGGCCGGTTTACACCCCCTTTGCCTGATGCATTCACCTGGCCAACGGAGGATCGCTTCCATTTCACTAGGCACGCTAAAGGCGTTCAAATTCAGAATTAAATCCATCATACATTCAAAAAAATTCATAAAGACAAAATCGTCCAACAATCATATAAAGTCATTTTGCGTACAAAATAAACAAAGGAATTATCGCAAAAACTGTTCATTCATTAATGGGAAACTATTACAAGATACTTAAAGACAAATTACAAAGTTCCCCCCCTTGGCCAGGAAAAGGCATCAAAACTGGATCACCGTTTTCATCCCCTACTAGCAGGCGCCCCTCTTCCACATAGGCACCCAGCTGCATCCAAGACCAATCGGTGCTTGGAAAAGCCAGAGCCAACTGGGACTGGGCACTCTCCCACGCGTCTACGGCAGCCTCGCCCACAAGCTTCTCCAACTGCACCTTTTCAACTTCGACGGCTGCCCGTCCCTCCTCTGACTCCCAAACCCGGGTTTCCAGAGATGCCTTCTCCCCCCCAGCGCCTGCACCTGCACCAGAAGTGCGGCTTTTTCTTGTTCAGCAGCTTCAACATGAGCCTTCCAAGTCGCAGCCTCCTCTTTTGCACGACGAATTTCTAGGTCCCACCGATGAAGCGCTTCGTCTTTGGCACAGACCGCCCCCTCGGATTCCATCACTTGGGCGGTAAGCTTCATCTTGCCACTTTCAAGATGACCCACACAGGTTGACAAATCCGCTACCTGAGCCCTAGCGACCTCGCTCAACTTGACCAGCTCCCCCTTCTCGGTGGAATGAAGATCAACCATCTTCTGCTTCTCCGCCTCATGCAGAGCCCGGATTTTCGCCATCTCGCCATCCGCGATCCGTGACTCTAAAACCCCATCCGTCTCCAAGTACTTCTTGATGGAGGCTATGAGGACAACACTCCCCTTCACGTTTTGCAGCAGGAGGGGCAATGGTAACTTGTCAAAAGTCTCCTTAGCATGGGCATTCAGAAGCGCCTGATCAATCACTTTGGGGACGCTAACAGGAGACAGGCGATCATGACCCCCGCTGGAACTTTTCTTCCTGCTTGGATCGGAGGAACGACCGGCGTCCACTCCAGCTGATTGCCCAGAAGCAGGGATCGCCGTTGTACCGGCACTCTCTTCTACCCTCGTCGGTGCAGACCGAAGAGTTCCGGTAGGATCAGCAGGAAGAACCGCTTCAGTAGACGCAACAAGAGGCGAATCAGTGGCCCTTTGAACCAGCTCTTGATCCATCAGGTCCTCGGGCTGCTCAGGCAGAGACGACTCCCTCATGGGGCGCTCACCACTCACTGGAGCTGGCTGCTAAGTCGTTCGACTTGGCGACCTCTCAGTAGAGCAAGGCAGGGAGAGGTTGTCCTCTGACGTTTGGAAACAGCAGCGTCTGTTTTAACCAGGGCGGCGACCCTCTTCAACAGCATGCTTTTCCTCAATTTCTCACTCATCTTAGCTTTTAGTTCGACTGCACAAAAAGGAAGAAAATCATCAGTAAAAAGATCAAGAAGTACATAAGCAAAGCCATAAAAACAGTTAGCATGCAGCCAACCCATCAACAAAGTCCGCTAAAGCCCCGCCCCCGTCACGGATGGCCGAACAAGGTAGGAGTCCCCCCTCGTCTATCCAGTAAGTCATGGTCTCAGCAGCTTTCGCCTCTTCTGGAGACAAATCTTCATTCTCCACTAGAAAGCTCTTGGAAGGGCGTTGATGGATGTCCCATTTCCATGCGAAGGGAAATAGCGGTGCGCCGGATTTGCTAAGGCACCAGTCGTTCCATGCCCGCTTGACGTTCACCCTGAAATACCCACCCTTCCATTTTTTCTCATTTGACGAGAATGACGTAAATAGCCCCCGCCTGGGCCGAGATTGTAGACTTGTCCATCCGTGGCGCCCCTCCTTATCTTCGTCAGTATTGGTGCGATGACCGACGCGGAACATCCAAAAGAATAACTTCAATGTGCAAGGGATGCCCGCCACCTTGCACATAATCTCAAATGCTCGAATAAACCCCCACGAGTTTGGGGTCAGTTGGCTGGGAGCAATCTACAGGTGCGCCAGGACCTGCACATCCCACTCCTCTAGGGGGAGGCGAAGCCCCAAGCGTCAGCAGTACGCCTCATAAAGGAAGAAGGTATACTTGTCATTTTTCTCCTCTGTAAAGTTATAGCAGACCCTTTCCCCCAACCTAGGGGCGCTGACCTTGAAACCATGGAAAGTCTCTTTAGCCACATGTATGTTGAGGGGAGTCCCATAGGGGAACATGCTAGGAGTACCGAGCACCTCCCTATCGACCCACCAGTAGCGGGAATCCTCCCCGCCCATCTCCGCTGGAATTGACAGTTGAGGAGCCTTTGCCTTATACGTCTTCGTCGTCATGAACCTGCCATCACAAGAGTCATCAGACTCAGACTCAGACTCGGACTCAGAGCTGTCACTCAAAATGAACCCATACTTGGCACGAAGTGAGGCCAAGTAATCGTCGGCACCTCTCCATTGGGGCCCTGCACCTCCACCTTTGGGGGGAGGGGGGACGATGCTCAATGGCTCGATAACCTCCACCAATGCACAAGACGAGGGCAGCGGTTTTTGGAAACACGGTGGAGGTCTAGGAAGGATCTCCACGTCAGAATCAGATTCGTAATCGCAAATGTAAACCATGAGAAACGAGTGTTACCTGGATTAGAAGAAGAAGTTGAAAAGAGGAAGAATCTCGAAGAAGATCACGCTGGGAGCTAAGAAATCAAGGAAAATATTCAGGAGGTTTTGAAACACGTAAAAGAAGGAAAGCCACGAGGCACCCTCAATTTATAGAAGAACCTGGACCACAGGCCCAGTGGCCAGGCCCATCCACATCCTCATCAGGGCCGTAGAAAAACAATCAAGTGCAATCCAACGGAAGCCCGAAAAACAAGGAAAATTCGGCGGAAACCAAAGGTCATGCCACGTGCTGGAATTTGAATGACCAGTGGTCACTCCCATGACACGACAAAGTTCGGCGGACATCAAGGGTCACAGCAGATAATGATGAAACGTCCCACCCCAACTGATACGTTAACCAAGGTCATTAATCCCTACCACGTGCCGCGAGGAACCAAAGGGACACGTCACGAAATCTCATACAAGAAACACCTAGCTGCTCAAGTTAGATCAACACGCCCAGTTGGGAAATCACCGATGCATTACTCGCCTGGAGCCCTAGGCGGCTCAATCAACACCCTTCAATCTCAGGTCGCCAAATCTCGTACAGTCAAACCACCCTGAAAGAGGTCGTTTGACGATCATTAGAGTTTCCCAACATGTTCGCCCAGCATCCTGGCAGACTGGGGGCAACTGTTCCACCACAAGTTATCCAAGTCGTGCGAGGCTCGTGTAGAGTCTCCCAACATGCTCGCCCAGCATCCTGGCAGACTGGGGTCAACTGTTCCTACCTGGCGAGCCAAGGACCCGCATGCTTGGTCGTCGAGGTAGGTCTCGCGTGCTTAGCCCACCAGAGTTGACCTTAGAGACATCCCCTGGCATGCCATATGTACCTCACCAACCCACCTGCCAACACGACACAGATTGCAGAACGGCTACCAAACAAGCCACAGGCTAAAAGACAAGAGTAGCGCAGAGTACGGTCCTGGCAGACCGCCTGACACGGAAAAAGCAACCCCCGACAATACCCTTGGTCGGCCACGTGTTGCACTACCTGCCAAGAGCCCAAAGTCAGCTCTCCCCTCTATAAATAGGAGTCTCTACCAATAGGAAGTATCTCAATCTCTTTACTATCTAGCATTACTCACTCTATTACTTTCTACCTTCATATTCTCATACTCCCATACATTTAACACCAAGTTCGTACACTGACTTGATCGTCGGAGAACCTTTTCAGGTACCTCCACCGGCGAGTCCAGCTATTCTACATCATCTTGCTACTTTGACGTCTTTCCTCTCCTCCATCCTCAGCAGCTGATCAACTATTATTTCGTACCTTTGTGTTCTAGGAAAGAACAATATCTCATTTTTATGTTTTTGTTTACGATGAAATAATATTTTTATCATTTTAGAAAAAATGAGATAAATTAAGTTGTATCTTCAGTACAAGAGGATCCTTATCCTATACCTGCCAATCATATAGTTTTTTTGTTTAAGGTTTCTTTTATTATTTCCATTTTGTACGTTTCTTGAACTTTGGTCCATGGCTATTTTTTTTATGTTGTGCAAGTTAACATCAGAATGAATGCGTTAGTAGAAAACAAGCGCAAGATGGAGATGGTGCATGATTTGAAAAGTGCTTTTCCCTCAACCAATTGTGGGACCGGTGTGTTTCATCTTTCTTCCAAGTGTTCAACTTCAACCCAACAATAACAACAACAAAGGTCAATTATCTTATCATAACCTCTCCTCTCATTATTTTTTTATCAACATTTTAGTATCAAACATTTTTTTCTATGTCCTATATGACAAAAAAATTGATATTGAATCATTTTGTTGTTGAGAGTGCATTGAAGACCATATTAATTAGGCGTATTAGTAACATTACTATTATGGAAAATATTATTTTTCATTAATTTAAACACTAAATATATATTTGTTTGGATAATTTTATTATTATATAAATAATATTTTTTCCAAACGTATTAAATTATGAAAATAATAAGTTTTATGAAAAAATAATGATTATGAAGGGAGATGAATTTTCATTCTTATTTGAAATAGCTCGTACACTTTTTTGTTTCAAAAAATAATCACATATTTCATCCCAAAAAAATTCACTTCCAAACAAATATTATTAATTTCTATAAACAAAAATTATGGTATTTTGTAATTTATTATACAAGAGTAAATGCTTGACACAATTAAATGAAAAAAATATTTTGTAAACATTTTTCCACAAAATTATTCATATAATCTATAAAAAAAATATTGAAAAAAAATATTTTCTGTATCTATTCCAAATATTATCAAAGAAGATATTTTATAGCTAATTATATTCATATATTTTATTCATTTTATTTTGACATATATGGTATACATATTGAAACAATAAATATAAATCACTCATTATTTATTTATATTACTTTCAATTAAGAGTCAATAATTATTAAATATAATATTGATGATCCTCTTGGACATTGTATAAAACTTTTACATTGTCAGTACAAATATTTTCTCTCTATCTTTATTAGCAATTACATTTACTAGTTTTTTTTTTGGCAAAGGGCAAAAGAGCCCTACAAATAATGTACAGTTTATCCTTATTTCTTAGCAATTACATTTACTAGTAATATACAGTTTAGTTTATCCTTATTTATATATATATATATATATATATATATATATGCCACTAATTTATATATATATATATTTCCAATGGCGGATTATCTTAAGGGAAGGTGGGGCAGTTGCCTCTGATTTTTTTTAATTTTTTTTAAATATTTATTTTAACTAATTCATTAAAGATTAAAGAGATTAATATTTATATACTATTGCTATAAAAATTTATACACATACACTATATTATTCACTATTAATTTATATTATTTTTTTGAAGAGTCAATGATTATTAAAATAAATCGTGGGTGATAGACTAATAGTGTATAAAATTCTTACATCATTAGTGTATACATTTTTTCCTCTTCATTGAAATATTTACTTTACTCTCAATACAGTTTGAATCCTAACAATGTTTATAAAACATATAATATTGATAATATACTAATTTTTTTCTATAGTATTTTTGGTAAACTTCAACATTTTTTTTTGATGTTGCCAATCATTCAATTTGAAGAACATCTCTGAATTAAGTGCAACTTTTACTATAAAGGGGAAGACGAATACATAATATTTGTTTGATAGAGTTATTTATCTTATTTTAAGTATTTTGATTTGAACAACTACTACAAATATCATTTTCAACAATGAAGACAATCAAAACAAGATTACATAGTCAGATGCAAGATAATTTATTGCATAAAATAATCTATATTGAAAAGAAAATAGCAAGATCTTTTACCTCTAATTTAATGAGTGATGAATATTGTAACATTCCGAAAATTATTTCATAAATACTGTGATTAAAATGAGATTTTTTAATATATCATTAAAAATTGATTGACTTATTATATTTATTTCCTTTTCGAGACATCATGTTCTTAATAACATAAACTACAGAAAATCAATGAGGGTTACCTATCCCATGCATCACATGAAACTTCATTTGCTCCTTGAGAGAAAACAAAGATTACTACTTTAGATTTGTACCATTCATTTTTCACCATTTTCCATTCCTTCTTCAGTTTTGCTCTCCTTATTTTTAGGAGCTTTGATTTTTTTAAAGAAGGAATGAATACTTTCTTCCTCATTTTTGCCACCACATACCATTTTGGTTATTTCTCCCCAACTTGAATATTGCAAAGTAATAACTCTCTTGACTTAATAGGAAAGGGATTTTTATTTTTGAGATATGTAAGCTTGGGTTCATTATAAATTTTAAAAGATAGGATAAGGCTCAATGGGGAAACAAATGTTAAATCATGTATGTATTTTCAATATATTTGGCCTAGTGGTGTTTTCATGACAGAACTGCCTTGATCACTTCCATGTATCACATCTACCAAGATGATTAGAGACTCAAACAAATCTAACAATGCTAACAAAGTGCAAACTCACAAGATTTATTTAGCAGTGTATCACTCTCTCCACTCATGCTCACCTTTCATGCCTCTCTTGACATCAGGCAACCTCATGCTATTTACCCCCACACAACAATTATATACAACAAAATATTGCACAAACTAGCAAGTTTAACCACCAATAACTTGAAAGTTCGCAACTTAGAATCCTATTTATTTTTATGTTTGATTATGCTAGTGGATAGAACAAGAACAAGGTTGACAAGTTGGTTAATTCACAAGAAGTTTTAGCATACAAATTGAATAGTCTACAAGCATGCGTTCATTTATTCGAAAGAAATAAAATAACTAAAAAAACATAAATTAAATGAATGAAATGTAAATGATATCAACGTGATTTTTGTTAAATCCTAGTTGTTATGAGGCTCCTCTCTTTGTCTGTGAGCTTGTTCACCTTATAACTATAGTATGTGAAGTCCATCCCCACCGGTAATTTGACATGTCCCTCCCTAGGCCAAGCAACATGTTATTTTTTAGATGGCTAAACATTTTTCATTTTGACCTGCTTCTCTATGACCTATACTCAACACTATGAATCATTGTTCAAGAAAAAGTTACTAAAATAAGAAAAATTAAAAAGAACTTATTGAGAGATGGGTTGCCTCCCATATAGCGCTTCTTTAACGTCGTTAGTTAGACGTGTCATGTGACATCAATGATCACAAAGTTAGATCAATCAGAGCAACACAAAATTTGGTTGCATATACTGCTTCAATATGGTATCTAACTTTTTCAAACATGATTCAATATGGGCTCTCTTCTCGTTTTCTTTTCTTCTCTTTGGCCCCGAATTATGGCTCATATTTTCTTTCTTTTTCTTGGTTTTTTTTCACTAACTATCATTGTTTCTGTTTTCCTCTTTTTATTCTCATAACTCATTGACATATTCACTCTTAGCATTTCCTCGTTTTCCTCACTATTTTTCTTTTTCAACAATTCATTTCTCATGCTCTATATGATCATCAATATCACATTCAACCACATTTCCGGTTCTTATTGTGATGATGCTACAATGTTCCTTTGGATTTGGTTCACTGTTGCGTTGAATGTTCCTATTTGATTTTCTGAAATCTTCTTAGCCATCTGTCCAAGTTGAATCTCTATGTTTTTTAAAGATGCATCAATATTCTTGTGATTTGCCATAGTGAGTTCAATGAAATGGTTCAAAGTATCTTCTATTTTGGAATACTTTTCTTGTTTTGGAGATTGATATTATTGATGTGACATTTGTCTATTTGAAGGTTCTATATCTTGCCTCCATGATTGTGTGTATAGTTGGTTGCCTCCCTTGAGATAATTGCATTGATATTGTTGATCGTACATTTTCAACAATGAAGACAATTGCATTGATATTGTGTACATTCATACTCTGCATCTGCATACTGGATGTATGTTTGCTTTCAGCCTTGGAACTTGGCCAACCTAGGTTCTTGAAGAATGCGAGAGTAATAGGGGTCTCCATGGTTCTTTCGTCCACCTTAAGCCGAGGAGGAACCTTTTTCTCCACCAATTGCATGTTTGGAGGAGTGCTTCACCCTCATACTGTGTGGTCCACTCACTCTTGCAAGTATAACAGTGATTTAATTGATCCGATATTCGATTTTACGAATTGAGATTTTTGAGTTTCTAAAGAGATAAAATGGCGCGGATTCGGATTTTTAGAGATTGATGGTGGTGGGGAGATGGAACTATGAAATAGTATTTGAAATTTCTATTGATTTCTATAGGAGCACTCAATTTAGAGAATTGAATCAGAAGGGGGGAAGAAAAGATGGTTAGGGTTCTAAGGAAAAAATGACCCAGAATGATACTTGAATATGATATAAGACTATCGTTAATCCATTATCCGCATTAGTTAATCGATTAACCAAATTAAAGTTCTAGAAATATTAGATTTTGGAGTCCAAGTAATCGATTAATTAAGACGATAATTGATTAATTAGATGATAAATTTCAGATTTTCAAAAATATTGAGGTTAGATAACCGATTAAAGCGAGTGTTAATCGATTAAAATGCAAGATGAAAATTTTTTTTTGGTTATTGGAACTCGAATTAATCGATTAAGGCACAGAACAATTGATTATTGACAAAGGTTAACACAGATCTCAGTGCATATTAAAGATTTCTAGAATATGCAAGAGTGCTATTGCTAAGACACAAACCTAAAGGATTTTGGCACACTAAGGAAGCATAACAACATTCATGAAGATATTCTAAACAAGGAAGCATGCATTCATAACATATATGATTCATAAGCATATATTTAAGATCTAGAAAAGGCACATAATTACCCTAAGGAAATTAGTTTAGATATTTTTCATCAAGTATGCCAAGTTCTCTGCATAACACAGAGAATGTATCCTATGGAAGGGGCTTGGTGAAAATATATGGCAACTGTTTCGAGGTTTCAACAAATTCTAGTATGCAGTCACCTATTTGTATATGATCTCTTAAAAAGTGATGTCTAATCTCTATATGCTTAGTTCTAGAATGCATAATAGGGTTCTTTAATAGATTTATGGCACTAGTGTTATCGCATTTTATTGGAATATTTTCTAGTTTTAAGCCAAAGTCTGATAGTTGTTGCTTTATTCATAGAATCTAAGCGCAATACACACCGACGACAATATATTCTGCTTCGACGGTAGATAAAGCAACATATACTTGCTTCATACTATGCCATGATACTAGGAAGCTATCCAAAAGATGACAAGTCCCGCTAGTACTTTTCCGGTCTAACTTGCTTCCCGCAAAGTTAGAATCGAAATATCCTATTAGGGAAACAAAGCATCCCTAGGATACCATAAACCCATAGACATTGTTCCTTTAAGATATTTTTTAACACGTTTTACAGCACTAAAATGAGATTCCTCAGGTGAGGCTTGAAATCTTGCACACATACATACACTAAACATTATATCGGGACGACTAGTAGTTAGATACAATAAAGAACCAATTATCCCATGATATTTTGTTACCTCAATCGCTTTACCTATTTCATCTTTGTCGAGATAGCAGAGATGCCATGGGTATTGTCCCCTCTTTACATTTGTCCATCTCGAACCTTTGAACCTTTGAACCTTTGAAATATTTGTCCATCTCATTTGCTTTTATATTTAGTCCTAGAAAGAATGTCAGCTCGCCCATCATCGACATTTCAAACTCCCCTTTCATAAGATCAGAAAACTCCTTCCAAAGTAAATCGTTAGTAGCACCAAATATTATATCATCTACATAAATCTTTACTAACAAGACATTACTTTCTGATTTTAGTATAAAGAGAGTTGTATCAACCTTGCCCCTTTCAAATCTATTTTCTAATAGAAAACTACTCAATCGATCATACCAAGCTCTAGGAGCCTGTTTTAGACCATATAGCGCCTTTTTGAGTTTATAAACATGATTAGGGAATTTATGATTTTCAAAGCCGGGTGGTTGATTTACATACACTTCTTCTTGAATATATCCATTCAAGAAAGCACTCTTTACATCCATTTGAAAGAGTTTGAAGTTCATTATCGATGCAAAGGCTAGTAACATTCGAATATCCTCCAACCTCGCAACAAGGGAGTAGGTTTCATCATAGTCGATGCCTTCTTCTTGATTATATCCTTTAGCAACTAGATGTGCCTTATTTCGTTTAATCAAACCAGATTCGTCCAATTTAGTTTTAAAGACCCATTTTATGCCTATTACAGGATGATCTTTACGTTTAGGGACCGAGTCCCATACGCTATTACGGTCTAACTAGTTTAGCTCTTCTTGCATAGCTATTCCCCAATGTTGTTCATCCTCTATGGCCTCATTTATGGTCGTAGGCTCGACTTGAGACACAAATGCTACAAAATTACAAAAGTTTCGCAGAGAGTTTTGGGTTACCACTCCCGTTAACGTATCAGGTATAATCTTGTCGAGTAGATGGTCTTTCTTTGTCTTCCACATCATTCGCATTTCTTGATGATATGCATTTCTTTCCTGATCATCTTGTACCTCCTTTTCGATTTCCATGTTCTTTGTATATGCATTTTCCAGGGCACCTGAAACATCATCCCACAAAACCTTCCTCTTCTCTTTTGGAGAAGATTCATCAAATTTTACATGGACAGACTCTTCAACATGCATGGTATATTTATTAAAGACTCGATATGCTTTACTATGAACAGAGTACTCCAAAAATATTCCCTCGTCAGCTTTCGAATCAAATTTTCTGAGTAATCTTTTACCATTATTTAATATGAAGCATTTACATCCAAAAGCATGCAAGTGTGAAATATTAGGTTTTCGGGCTTTTAGCGATTCATATGGCATTTCTAAGAGTGTAGGCCTCTGTGGTACTCGATTTATTACATAGCAAGCAGTATGCACTGCATCGACCCAAAAATACTTAGGGACCTTGCTTTCATTTAGCATTGTCCTAGCTAGATCCTCCAATACTCAATTTTCCCTCTCAACAACTCGATTTTGTTGAGGGGTTCGAGGAGCCGAATAATGATGTAGGATACCATGCTTTTCGCAAAAAATTTCAAATAGGTGGTTTTCAAATTCTCCACCATGATCACTGTGAATATACACTATCTTATGATAAATTTGGTTTTGAAGTTGTTTAACCAGATTTTTAAAAGACGTAAAAACATCATTTTTCAGAGCCATAAACGAAGTCCATGTATATCTAGAGAAATCATCAACAATTACCAACGCATAGTAGCTACCACCAAAGCTCAAATTTTTTTTGGTCCAAACAAATCCATATGGAGTAACTCCAAAGGCTATGTTGTGGATATCACATTTTTAGATGAAAATGAGCTCTTCACTTGTTTACACTTTTGACAAGTGTCAAAAGAGTCTTTTGATTTGAAATCAAGCTTTGGTAATCCTACTAGTAAATCAAGTGATGATAACATCGCTAGATTCTTTAAATGGGCATGTGCTACTCATATGTGCCATAGCCAGATGTCACTCTCTTTAGTGATAAAACATTTTGAAAACAGAGTGGTGACATCATCCAAACGATCATATAAATGTTGTTTATTCGTTGCCCTATAAACTTAACATTATTATTTACCCCGTCACGAATGATGCAACACTTTGAGTCGAAAGATACCTGATTTCCTTTGTCACACAACTGGCTAATGCATAGGAGGTTGTGCTCTAGTCCTTTGACATACAACATGTTTTCTATTACAACTTGTGAAGCTTTTCCAATTTTTCATACGCCTAGTATCCTTCCTCTATTGTTGTCTCAATAAGTAACATAACCTTTATCGTTTAGTGAGAGATCCAGGAACTTTGATCTATCACCTGTCATATGCCTCGAACATCCACTGTCCAAGTACTAGTGTTATCCCTAAGTCCGAAGGCATACCTGCAAAACTATTTACTTACCTTGTTTAGGTACCCAAGTTACATTGGGTCCTTTCTTCTTAATATCGAAGAGTCTTGCCCTTTTTGAATCCATACATATTTGTCACTAGGCGCTCCATATTTTCTAATTTAGCATGATATAGATGTATGGCCATCTTTACCACAATAAAAACAAGTAGGCATGTTATGATTAAACCTATTATGCATGTAAGCTACTTGCCTTCTATATGGTCTTCTATTTTGATTTTTCTTTATAGCCTAGATGTCCATGATTACCTACATTTCTAGATGTAGCAAGTAGGTTGTTCAGGTTATAACTACTATATGTGAACTTACCAATTTATCCTATAAATAAGAAATTTCAGCATTTAACACATCGCACTAATCACATATAGGAGTCTCAATTAATTTAGTGGCGCAACTACATGAGGAAAAAGAGTAAATAAGATCTCGAGTCTTATTTTCTAGTTTTAAGTCATTTAATTCCTCTTGCATTTTAGTTATTTTACTTTAATGCAACATGATGACTCGTTTCATATCTACATTTACTCTTGCTAGTTTCTTAAGCTCCTCATGCAACTCAACAAATGCACTATACAATTCATCGTAAGTAGGAGACTCGTTGGAACACGAAGAAGAGTCTGAATAATGTACCTCATTCATGTCATCTGGATCGCTTGTGTAACGCCCCAAAAATTACTCTAACAACATTGCCCAAAAATGGATAAATTTGTTTTTTGAATAATATTATAATAATATAAAATTATTTTCCTTATATTCGATTTCTTTTCGGGACATCACGTTAAGTAACCTAAATTGTGGAAAAGACAAAAATCGTTACCTAATGGTAATCAAAATCCACTTAACATATCATGGAATAGTTCTTTATTGAAAATAACGGAAAATGTTTGTACAAAAAAAAAGCGGAATCAAATCTTGTCTAAACTGAAAACATACAAAGTAAACCTATTTATTCAACACATTAAAAGTACCCTACACATATACCCTGCTCAAAAGCAAAATAGAAATGGAAATGACTGTGAGTGCCTAGCTCTAGCGTTAGCGGGTGTCCTAGGACACTAGCTGGGGTCCTCCTCCGTATTAGAATCGGAGGAGAGGTCTACCACCTCAATGGAGTCTTCTATATAGACTAACTCCATACATTCCTCCTCTTCGGCTTCCAGCTCCTCCTCTTCAGCCTCCATCTCCTCTTCCGAGTCATTGGACGAACTCTGCGACCTACTTTCCGCTCCCGCATCTTTCTGAAGATTGGGCATCATCCGTCGAGCAGCTCTCCACCATGGTGGGGAATTGAACACGTTGTCCTAACTCCGTCTTCGAGTAGATGGTCCTACAGCAGTTGGTCCGTGAGGAATCACAGAATGAATGGATGGTGAAGCAGATACTGGTCTCCGAGCAGGTAATGTGAAAGAAGCCTCAAAGTCCACATGATGGGAGGGTAAGTGCATAGTTGAGTCATCACAAACCATCTCCAACTCTAAGGCACAAGGGCCTGTGTAGGTGTATCGGTGTCCATCACTTCTCCATGTCCCCTCCTCGGACATCGAGAATCATAAGCTCTAAATCCTCGCAGTACGTTCCATCTGAACGAGAACGCGAACCGAAGACAAGTAGAAATAAAAGGGAGTAAGACATCTAACGAATATTATTCACTAACGGCGTGGAATTACGCAGAATATCACATCCAGATAGACACACATAATATACACAATATATTTTGCATACATAAATGTAAATGATGAATGATATTATATCTCATACTATGAGAATCAATATCCATGAACTCCATGTATGAATGCTACGTTTATTTCACCCATCTTTACACCAATATCCTCCCAATAAACTATTCGGAAACAACGGAGAGTACAAGTCCCATAACAAGCCGACTTAAATGCACCAAAAAATGTTCCTCGCAAGGATATATGATCGATATGTTCCAAAGAACTGTCTGTTTTAGGATGGTGTCGTATCAAACACTTTCTGGACATCCCTCTCATCGATCCTAATTGCAAAGAGGGCTTGTCAGAGATCGTCTAGTTTGCGCTGTGAGAACTATCCAATCCAATAGAATACCTCATCCTGGAATAAAAGGGACTCGTCTCACCTAGACTCTTCCTCAACACTTTGCTGACGAAACACCGCCATCGCTGTCCCTGTCAACATCGTGGGGCTCGTTCGTCTCTCGTGAATTTCCTCTCCACTACTTCGTTATTCATAATGAGTATGCACACTAACCGAGGTTATCCGATTAAATATTTTAATCATTCTTTTATATCGATTGGCCCATCCTAAGACATCTCCCAAAGGAATGTTTCTTGTGGGACCCGATCTTACGTTATCGCGTGATATAGGAATAACATTCGTACCACTACAAACCATCACTGAATTACCCAAGACGACCACATGGCCAAGCCTTTTACAGTCAGACGACCTCACTGCATGGTATCATATAATCCTTTTTGGGCATTACCCTAATCACGACATCAGATTGAGAAACCTTGCCCTAATAGGGCGCAAGAACAAAGGTACTTGTATAAGATTGTCGATTTGGGCACCACACTCAATCATCTGAGCCACGGTCTTTCCCAAATGTTAAATACACTTCACACCCAAGCTAGGGTTATTGCCTAAGAAATCAATCAGTCCAAAACAATCAACATTATTAACTGTCTCTCGATCGGGCGAGAGACTCTCGCTCAAGCAATAAATTCGTCAAACAAACTAAATTCTCTTCCTAGCTCTTGCCCAAGCGAGGGAATGTCGCTCAAGCAACAAATCCACAAAAAACTGGTCAAATTCACCATCTAATCCTCACCAGGGCGAGGGACTATCGCCTGGGCGCCAAAACCGCCAAGAACAGGCGAAGAATGCTGCCTGGCTCGCCCAGCCATGGCTGGCTCAATGGTCAGGCGTGACTGGCTCGCCCATGCGTGGCTGGCTCGCCAAGGCATGGCTGGCTCATCCAGGTGTGGCTGGTCTAGGGGCCATGCGTGTCTGGCTTGCCCAAGCGTGGCTGGTTCGCCCAGGCGTGGCTGGTTCGCCCAGGCGTGGCTGGTTCGCCCAGGCGTGGCTAGTTCGCCCAGGAGTAGCTAGTTCGCCCAGCGTGGCTGGTCTAGTGGCCAAACGTGGGTGGTCCAGTGGCCAGGCGTGTCTTGCTCAACGGCCATGCCCACTTTCTCAACCTTTTGGGCCACCGGATCGAATATCACCGCTATTTTCGACCCCTACACGTTTTAGTTTCTCGAGTGGTGTTCCTTCATGGATAACTACCACAATACTTGATATTTTAAGCTATCCTAGGGCATACAACTTAAGAAATAATTTGTACTTAATCCAAGCACACAATCATTTGGTTAAGCACGAGTTTCTAAACAAAACATGTATAACTCCCAACTTTTGAGGTAGTTGGGAGATTCATGTGTCATATTCAGACACCACTATGTCACGATGTAGTCTCCCTCACCTTGGGTTTTGGAGTGGTTGATCTCCTTTAAGTGAATGGGTAGCTTGTCCAACTTCGAACTCCTCGAAACTAATCACAAAAACCAATCAGTGATTCGCGAGTTAAATCCTTTACCTACTAACTTTAAGGTAAAGACATCATGTTAATCTATTTTAAGAACATCCAAGACTTTCATCCATCCGGTCCAAGATTTATATTCTTGAACCATGTTTTATCCTCGAAAGTCTCGTTCACGATTCCCATCGTGTTCATGGTCATTTCAACACCGTCTTTACAAGGGTTGATCCCATACTCAAAATGATATTTTAAATCAAAACATCATTTGATTTCATACTCATCCTCTTTCATCAAAATCAATAACAAGCATATTTTTAAATACTAAAACAGCCCCATGAGCAACAAGATTTCATGGTTTCAAAATAACGATTTTCTAAATTCACTAGAACCCATTTTTCGTGTTCTTGAGTATGACAAGAGTTAGAAAAATTATTAGAAAATTTCCAAGGTTGAAAATATTCGTAACATGGATATAAACATCTTACTAAAATCTCATAAACACTTAACGATTAGATTCTAAGAGATGAAGAACGAAAAAGAGTGAAGGCTTACCTTGGAGTTTTTGAGAAGCAAAGTGAAGAAGAAGAAGAAGAGTGAAATGCCAAGGGTTTCTCTAAGTTAGAAGGGACTCTTTTAAAGACAATTAATCTAATTTTGGGAGGGGAAAACCAAAGGTTTTCAAAGAGTAAATTATGTAATGGGTAGGTGGAGGGTTTAACAGATTTTGTGTAAGAGATGATTATTTTTGCTTGCTTGCCAAGCAATTTTCACTCGTGAAAGTGAAGTGAGCTCTTCGGCGAAACTTTCACGATTAAACCATGCCCAAGTATTGTCGGGTAATACTCGGTTTTATATTAAAATCTTCCAATTTCGGTTTACAGTTAAAACTTCGAAACACAGAATTCGGAGTTAAAAATATTTAGAAATGAGTCATGGACAAACTTGAAGTCTATCTTGACTCGAAGCAATATTTCGAAGCCGCAATCGGAATTTGATTTCGAGCTATGGTAATCCAAAACACGTTATTGGGCCGAATTCGGGTGAATTTGGGCCTAACAGCAGCTGAAACATTTTCCGTCACGGAAAATTCACGGCGTTATAATCCTTCCCCACTTATAAGATTTTCGTCCTCGAAAATTAAGCACACCTCTTAAGAAAACAGATAGGGATAGGATTCTCTTATGGCCTCCTCGACTTCCTAAGTAACATCTTCTCCATTTGCTTGGCTCCATATTACCTTAACTAGGGCAATCTCCTTGCCTTGCAACGCCTTCACACTTCGATCAACGATCCTCAAGTGCATAGTTTCAAAAGTGAGATTATCCTTTAGCTGGATCAAATTAGGTTCGATGATATGCGACGGGTCACCAATGTATCTTCTGAGTTGGGATACATGGAAGACATTATGTTGGTACGATAATAAAAGTGGCATGGCTATTTGGTAAGCTATTGGTCCGACTTTTCTAAGGATTTGGTATGGTCCTATGAATTTAGGGGTAAGCTTACACGCTTTAAGCCCTCTGCCAATGCCAGTTGTCGGAACCACCCTAATGAAGACATGATCTCCTTCCTCGAAACTGAGAGGGTTCCTCCTTTTGTCATAATAGCATTTCTTCCTACTCTAAGCTAGCTTCATGTTCTCCCTTATGATTCTTATCTTTTCCTTCGTCTACTGAACCACATCGGGTTATAGTATCAGATACTCCCATGCTTCAAACCAACACAACGTGTTCTACACTTCCTGCCGTAAAGGGCTCCATATGGTGCCATGCAGATACTTGAATGGAAGTTGTTGTTGTAGGTGAAATCTATCAGAGGTAGATAGTCCGCCCAACTTCCATAGTGTTACAAATATTGGATAGTCTGTTCAGATTTGCCATCCGTCTGTGGGTGGTAAGCTGAACTCACTAAATTTGGTACCCAAGTCTATTTGCAAACCATTCCACAACTTCGAAGTGAAACGTGGGTGTCTATCTGATATGATATTTGTAGGAATACAATGTAATTGGACAATGTCTTTGATGTATAACTCTCCTAGCCTTTCCAAGGATTATTTCATATTGATGGGTAGAAAGTGAATTGTCTTCGTCAAACGATCCACTATCACTCAAATTGTATCATAACCCTTTTGAGTCCAAGGAAATCAGCTCACAAAATCCATGGCAATGCTATCCCATTTCCAAACGGGGATATCCAAAGGTTGGAGTTCTCCTCCGGGTCGCTTGTGCTCGATCTTTGCCTTCTGACACGTTAAGCAGCGCGAGACATACTCTACTACATCTCTCTTCATACCGGACCATCATAACATCTTCTTCAAGTTTTGATACATCTTGGTAGCTCCAAGATGAATACTTAGTTTGCTCTTATGGGCTTCGTCCAAGATTACCATTTTCAAATCAGAGTCTCTTGGCACAAAGACTTGGTTCATGAATCGCAACATTCCATCGATTCCTTCTTGAAATTCTGCAACTCTGCCTTCCGTCAACAAGATTCTATTCTCTCACAGTTTTGGATCAGAACTTTGCAAACCTTTCAGTTATTCTAGAAATTCATTTATAACTGTAAGCATACCTAACATCAAACTCTTATGTTTTACTTGCACCGCGAGGCTTAAATTCTTAAAATCCTCAATCAATTCCATTTCCCTAACCATCATGCAGAGACTTTCTACTCAAGGCATCAACCACCACATTAGCTTTCCCAGGGTGGTGTGCGAGATCAAAGTCATAGTCCTTGAGGAATTCAATCCACCCTCTCTCCCTCATGTTCAGTTCCTTTTGGTCGAACATATACTTGAAGCTTTTGTGATCAATAAGGACTTCAAATCTTACTCCACAGAGGTGATGTGTCCATATCTTGAGAGCAAATACGATCGCAGCCAACTCCAAGTCATGTGTCGATAATTCTGCTCATGTGACTTTAATTGTCTTGAAGCATAAGCTACCACCTTTTTTTGTTGCATCAACACGCAACCTAGGCCTTGTTTAGACGTGTCACAGTACACGTTGTAGTTTCCCTTCGGGTCTGGTAGAATCAACACAGGTGTTATAGTCAATCTTTTCTTCAATTCTTAAACGTTTTCTTCACACTTTGTCGTCCAGACAAAAGTCTTGTCTTTCTTGGTTAACATAGTTAGTGGCAACACCAACTTCGAAAATCCTTAAATAAACTTCCGATTGTATCCCGCTAAACTGAGGAAGCTTCTAATCTTTGTTACGGGTTTTGGAGAATTCCATTCGGTCACCGTTCCTACTTTAGCGGGGTCTACAACAATTCCTTCACTTGATATCACATGCCCAAGAAACTTCACCGATTCTAACCAAAATTCGTACTTTGACGGCTTGGCATAGAGTTGGTTGTCTTTCAAAATCTGTAACACTATCCTCAGATGTTTCGCATGTTCCTTATGATCCTTCGAATAAATCAGGATATCATCGATAAATACGACCACAAATGTGTCGAGGTATGGATGAAAATTTTGATTCATGTAATCCATGAACACTGTAGGAGCATTGTTTACACCAAATGGAATCACGAGATATTCATAATGAGTATATCTCGTCCAAAAAGTTGTCTTCAGAATATCCTTTGACTTCACGCGTACTTGGTGGTATCCTAACTGAAGATCGATCTTTGAAAACATGGTAGCTCCTCTTAGTTGATCCATCAAGTAGTCAATTCTTGGCAATGAGTACTTATTCTTGATGGTGACTTTGTTCAACTGTTGGTAGTTAGTAAACAGTTGCATACTGCCATCCTTCTTCTTCACAAATTTCACCGGAGCACCCCATGGTGAAACACTAAGTATGACAAACTGTTTCTATAGGAAGTCTTCCAATTGCTTCTTGAACTCCATTAACTCCAATGGTGCCATCCTGTAGGGAGCTATAGAGATCGAGCCAGTTCCAGGAACCAGATCGATAGCAAACTCTATCTCTCTTATTGGGGGCAAACCAGGAATGTCATCTGGGAAAACTTCGGAGATATCCCTAACCACGGGTAAGTACTGAATCTCTTCTCCACCTTTCTTCTCCAATGATGCCAGTAGCATAAGTACTTGAGTGGTGCTTTTGGGTTCATTACAGGATTCAATGAGGTTCTTAGGACCGCTAAAGATTACTATTTTGTTAAAGCAGATTAGAAGAACATGGTTGTTAGACAGCCAGTCCATCCCTAAGATGATTTCTAATTAGGATAAGGGTAGACATATCAGGTCTACTGTAAAGGTTCATTCATCTAAAGTTATAGGACATCCACAACACATAGTTGACACTATGGCGGGTTCATTAGTGGTTGTGGCTACAATTAGGTCATAGGGTAGGGAGACTATTGTTGAAAGCGTTATTCAATTACATAACCTTGTTCAAAAGAAAATGTTTATGAGCATGAGCCATCCATCCAAGGATTGGATGCTTTAGGTTCCAAATGAGTTTACAAAATTGATTTTTGCATCTCATTTGCCTTCTCCTTTTCTCCTCTTGAATTACATGAAAAACTACTCTAAAACTAGCCTCAAAACTACCTAAAATGAAAGGAAAAGAAGAGGAATCAACTAGGAAGAATTTAGAATGAATTTACAATTTTTTTCAAAGGAGAATTTCGTGCCTTTTTATAGGCCAAGGTGCTGGATGCTCAGCTGCCTTGTTTGGCAGCTAAGTTGCTCACCCTTGGCGCATATGAAGAGCCACTTTGGCCCCGACTTGACCCCTATGGTGGGCTAGGTTACATGCATGGTCACACCTCCTCCTTTTTGTCATAGCCTTATGTCATCCATGAGGTCAGGTTCTTGGCCTTTAAGCAAAGAAAAAGTAAGATGTTCCATGATTTGACCAAAAAATCACTTTTCTGGTGCGCCATCCGTTTAGCCCACCTGTTTCCCCGCTAAGCTGCCTGTTTCAGCAGCTTGGCTGACCTGGTTCCCCGCTCAGGTGCATGTTTCAGCCGCTCAGCTGACTGGTTCCACGCTCAGCTGCCTATTTCAGCAGCTTAGCTGGCCTGGCCTGGTGCTTGGTGTTGGCTGACCTGGCCTGGTGCTTGGTGCCTGCCTGACCTGGCCTGGTGCTTGGTACCTGGCTGACCTGGTCGGTGCTTGGTGCCTGGCTGACCTGGCCTGCTGCCTGGCTGACCAAACCTGGTGCTTGGTGCTTGGCTTGGATGGACAGCTTTGTGCTTGATTTCTTCATGGTGAAGCAACCTTTTTTTCCTTTGGTTTATTACTTGATTTTTGTTGGTGCTTGACACTTTTGGGCTGTTTTCTTTAAGTTAAGGTAAGCATTTTATTTTTGCAAGTTGCTTGGCCTACCTTAACATAGGTTTCTTCAAGACGAAGTAAGCTACCTTTCTTCAAGGCTAAGTAACCAAATTAAGCACATAGCATGCCATACTTTAACTTGATTACTTTTAGCAATTCATTTTGAGCTTTTGTCTTGAACTCTTATCCATCTTTGAATTTATCTTTAATATTCAATTTCCTACAAAACTCAAAGAAAAATTGGACAAGAATTAATAAAGAACCAATTTATTTAATCATGCAAAATTCACCTAAAAAGTGTTAGTTTAAGTTGGTTTTCTACAATTTGCATAGGATATGTGCCATAAAATGATGGTGAAAAGTGTATACTTTTGGCACTTATCAACTATAGGCAATGTTAATCGGTTGACAACATCATTAGATATGAAAGAATGGGTCGCACCCGAATCAAACAGCACAGATAAGGAAGTCTCATTAATATGACATGTACCTTGTATGAGGTCCTCATTGCCCTCAATCTCAGCTCTACGCATGGTGAACACCCTTCCTTTGGCCTTAGGTCTTTCTGCTTGAATAGTATTCACTCATGTTGTAGTTGTTGTTATTGTTGTTCCCTTGTCGGAAGCCTTTGTTGTTGTAAGGCTTGAAATTCCTCTATTGATTCACTAATGACAAAGCATAGGGTTTCTGGTTGCGGTTGAAGGGCTTTTCCCTTCCATGTCCTTTCCCGAAATTCCATTGGGGACCATAGGAATTTTCCAGTGGTACGACACTTTTTAGTGCCACATTTCTTGCCTTCACGCTTTCTTCATAAAGCCAACACCGGTTAACCGGAGTTGCAAAATCCGGTATCTGCTGATGTATAAACATCACCTTCAGCTCCTATATGAGTCCATCCTCAAACTTGGCACATTTGGACCTTTCGTTCCCCACTTGATTTTAATGTGAGGCATACCTCACCAAATCCTCAAATTTGGCAACATACTCTCCAATTGTCATGCTTCCCTACTGTAGACGCAATAACTCCATCTCTTTTTTAATCCTCATATTCGTAGGAAAGTACTTCTCCAAAAATCTATCTTTGAAAGTTGTCCAGTTGACAACTTGTTGTTCATGCTCCACTTGACGTCTGGCAAATTCCCACCAGTTCACAGCTTCCTAAGTCAGCATATAGGTCGTATAGGTGACCTTCTGCTCCTTAATGCACATAAGCGCCCGAAAGATCCTTTCCAACTCCTGGATCCAGTCATTTGTAGCATATGGTTTAAAACCTTCGTCAAACTTTGGGGGTTCAAGACGACATATTTCGTCGAAGCCCCTATACTGAGCCGATCCTTGGTTGATTTCGTCAAACTTTGTGTTCACATTCTGAATCGCTGCAGTCAGAATGTGAACATTAGACGCGTATGAGATACTTCTCCTACTGAAATTATCTATGGGTCGTATTGTCAATCAAATAATTCAAGCAAATGATTAAGCACACCAAGTCACACAAGAAAGCATATGAGGCCATGCCCAAGGCCGAATAAAAAAGAACGGCTCTTATACCATGTTGTAACGCCCTGAAAATTACTCCAACAACATTGCCCAAAAATGGGTAAATTTTTCTATAAATAATATTATAATATAAAATTATTTTCCGTACATTCGACTCCTTTTCGGGACATCACGTTAAGTAACCTAAATTGCAGAGAAGACAACAATCGTTACCTAATGGTAATCAAAAGCCACTAAACAGATCGTGGAATAATTCTTTATTGAAAATAATGGAAAATATTTGTATGAAAAACAAAGCGGAATCAAATCTTGTCTAAACTGAAAATATACAAAGTACACTGATTTATTCAATATGTTAAAAGTACCCTACACAGATACCCTCTTCAAAAGCAAAATAGAAATGGAAATGACTGCTAGTGACTAGCTCCAGTGTTAGCAGGTGCACTAGGACACTCGTTGGGGTCCTCCTCCGTCTCAGAATTGGAGGAGAGGTCTACCACCTCAATGGAGTCTTCTATACAGACTAACTCCACACAGTCATTCTCGTCGGCTTCCAGGTCCTCCTCTTCAGCCTCCATCTCCTCTTCCAGGTCATTAGACGAACCCTGTGACCTACTTCTCACTCTCGCATATGCCTGAAGATTGGGCATAGTCCGTCGAGCAGCTCTCCTCCATGGTGGGGAATTGAGCACGTTGTCCCAAATTCGTTTCTGAGTAGATGGTCCTATAGCAGTGGGTTCGTGAGGAATCAAAGACTGAAAGGATGGTGCTGCAGATACTAGTGTCCGAGCAGGTAAAGTGAAAGAAGTGTCCAAGTCTGCATGATGTAAGGGGAAGTGCATCGTAGAGCCATCACAAACCATCTCCAACTCTCTAGCACAGGGGCCTGTGTAGGTGTATCGGTGCCCATCATTGCTCCATGTCCCCTCCTGGGACATCGAGAATCGGTAGCTCTAAATCCTCGCGGTACAGTCCATATGAACTAGAACGCGAACCGAAGAGAAGCAAAAATAAAACGGAGTAAGACATCTAACGAATATTATTCATTGACGGTGTGAAATTACACAGAATATGACAACCAAATAGACACACATAATATATCTCAATATATGATTGACGGTACCAAATTGACGGTACAGTACATAAATTCAAATGATGAATGATATTATATCTCAAACTATGAAAATCAATATCCATGAACTCAATATATGATTTTTACATTTATTTCACCCATCCTTACACAAATATCCTCCCAATAAACTATTCCGAAATAACTGAGAGTAAAGGTCCCATAACAAGCCGATTTTAACGCACCAAAAATATTCCTTGTAAGGATATATGATCAATCTATTCCAAAAAACTGTCTGTTTTAGGATGATGTCATATCAAACACTTACTAGGCATCTCTCTCATCAATCCATATTGCAAAGAAAGGTTGTCAGATATCGTCTAGTTTGCGCTGTGAGAACTGTCCAATCTAATAGAATACCTCATCCAGGAATGCAAGTGACTCATCTCACCTAGACTCGCCCTCAAGACTTTGATGGCGAATCACCGCCATCACCGTCCCTCTCAACATCGTGGGGCTTGTTCGTCTCCCGTAAATTTCCTCTCCACTACTTCGTTATTCATAATGAGTATGCACACTAACCAAGGTTAGCCGATTAAATCTTTTAATCATTCTTTTATATCAATCAGCCCATCCTAAGACATCTCCCAAAGGAATGCTTCTTGTGGGACCCGATCTTACGTTATCGCGTAATATATGAATAACATCTTTACCACTATGAACCATCACTGAATTACCCTGGACGGCCACATGCCGAAGCCTCTTACGGTTAGACGACCTCGCTGCATGGTATCATGTAATACTTTTTCGGAATGGCCCTAATCACGACATCACATTCGAAAACCTTACCCTAATAGGGCGCAAGAACAAAGGTACTTGTATAAGTTTGTCGCTTTGGGCACCAGACTCCATCATCTGATCCACGATCTTTCCTATGTGTTAAATACACTTCATACCCAAGCTAGGTTTATTGCCTAAGCAATCAATCAGTCAAAAATAGTCAACAATGTTATATGTCTCTCGCTCGGGCGAGAGATTGTCGCTCAAGCAATAAATTCGTCAAACAAACTCAATTCTCTTCCTAGCTCTCGCCCAAGCGAGGGACTGTCGCTCAAGCGACAAATCCAATAAAAATTGGTCAAAATCACAATCTAATCCTCGCATGGGCGAGGGACTGTCGCTCGGGCGCCAAAACCGCCTAAACTAGGCCAAGCCCGCTGGCTGGCCCTCGCTCAAGCATGGCTGGCTTAGTGGCCAGGCGTGTATGTCTCGCCCAAGGGTTTTAGGCTTGCCTAGGCGTGGCTGGTCCAGTGGCCAGGTGTGTCTGGCTCGTCTAGTGGCCAGGCGTGTCTGGCTCGTCCAAGCATGGCTGGTCTAGTGGTCAGGCGTGTCTGGCTCGTCCAGACATGGCCAGTCCAGTGGAAAGGTGTGTTTGGCTCGCCGAGGCGTGGCTGGTCCAGTGGCCAAGCGTGTCTGGCTCACCCAGGCATGGCTGGCTTAGTGACCAGGCCCACTCTCTCAAGTGGTGTTGCTTCATGGATAAATACAATAGTACTTGATATTTTTAGCTATCCAAGGGCATACATTTTAAGAAATCATCCGTACTTAATCCAGGCATGCAATCATTTGGTTAAGTACGAGTTTCTAAAAAAACAAATATAACTCCCAACTGTTGAGGTAGTTGGGAGATCCATGTGTCATATTCGAACACCACTATATCATGATGTATTCTCCCTCACCTTGAGTTGTAGAGCGGTTGATCTCCTTTAAGTGAATGGGTAGGTTGTCCGATTTCGATCGCCTCGAAACTAAACACAAACCAATCAGTGATTTGCGAGTTAAATCTTTTACCTTCTAACTTTAAGTTAAAGACATCATGTTAATCTATTTTAAGAACATCTGAGACTTTTATCCATATAGTCCAAGATTCATATTCTTGAACCATCCTTTATCCTCAAAAGTCTCGTTCACGATTCCCATCGTGTTAATGGTCATTTCAACACCTTCTTTACAAGGGTTCATCCCATACTCAAAATGACATTTTAAATCAAAACATCATTTGATTTCATACTCATCCTCTTTCATCAAAATCAACAACATGCATATTTTTAAACACTTAAAAGCTCCCTGAACAACAAGATTTCATGGTTTCAAAATAACGATTTTCTAAATTCACGAGAACCCATTTTTCGAGTACTTGAGTATGACAAGAGTTAGAAAAATTATTAGAAAATTTCAATGGTTGAAAATGTTCGTAACATGCATATAAACATCATACTAAAATCTCGTAAACACTTAAAGGTTATATTCTAAGAGATGAAGAATGAAAAAGGATGAAGGCTTACCTTGGAGTTTTTGAGAATCATAGTGAAGAAGAAGAGTGAAATGCTAAGGGTTTCTCTAATTTAGAGAGGGCTCTTTTAAAGACAACAAATCTGATTTGGGGATGGGAAAACCAAAGGTTTTCAAAGAGTAAATTATGTAATGGGGAGATGAAGGGTTTAAGGGGTTTTGTGTAAGAGATGAGTATTTTTGCTTGCTTGCCATGCAAGTTTCACTCGTGAAAGTGAAGTGACATCTTCGGCAAAACATTCGCCATTAAACCATGTTCGAGTATTATCGTCTAATACTCGACTGGATATTAAAATCTTTCGATTTCAGTTTACGGTTAGAACTTCGAAATACAGAATTCGGAGTGAAAATATTTAGAAACGCGTAATAGACAAACTTGATGTCTATGTTGACTCGAAATAATCTTTTGAAAACAAAGGCGCAATCGGAATTCGGTTCCGTTCTACGGAAGTCAAAAACACGTTATTGGGCCGAATTTGGGCGAATTTGGGCCCGACAACAGCTCAAAAACTTTCCGTCATAGAAAATTACAAACATTTACCACAGAATAGGAATTCACAAAACAAGACTAACACTCAACTACGATTTAGCCTAAATCATTACCGATTAATTTCTAAAATTAATTTGTGTTAAAATTAATAATTAATAAAACATACATCGAAAATTCATGATGGTACAACTTGTGCTGCAAATTTCTTGAGTGTTTGCCATTAAGCACAATTTGGCGGTCTCCTCTTCATTGGATGTGCTACTTGTTGTCTCACCCTTTGGTACATCCCATACTATGTAGGCCTTCTTGGATTTAAATTCCCAAGGGTTGCTCTTATCATGTTCAACCTTCTTGAGGTGACTCGGGCATTAGAATTTCATGTGGCCCGGATTGCCACACTCATGGTAAATAAGGCAATCTTTGGGAACTTTGCCTCTTCTGGTTGAATCACTTGCCTCTTTCTTCTGAAAGCGCTTAAACCCTCCTTTCTTCTTGATAAACTTGCCAAAATTTCAAACCAGGAGATTTAAGGTTTCATCATCTAATTCAGACCTGGAATCTTCATCGTCTCTCTCTTCTTGTGGTTGTGACGATGTAGCTTTTAGAGTGATCCCCTTTTTTGTTCGGTCTGAATCTTCATGCATTGTTAAGCGTCCCAAATCCATTTCATGCTCTTGGAGTTTGCCAAAGAGAGTTGCTAGTGACATGGTGTCTAAGTCTTTCGACTGCATAATTGTTGTTACCTTGGGCTACCATTTCTTATCAAGAAAATGCAACACTTTGTTAGTAAGTTCACCAGTAGCAAAACTCTTATCTAAAGCAATTAAATGATTAATAGTATGAGTGAATCTTTTCTGTATTTCATTAATCGATTTAGTTGGAAACATACAATACAACTCATATTCATGTGTTCACGCATTCAATCTTGCACACTTAACCTCACTTGTGCCTTCGTGGGTTACTTGCAGAGTATCCCACATATCGTTTTCATTTAGGCATTGTGACAGAATTCATCGTATAATAAGGCAAAGGTTATTATGTTCTTTGCCTTCATATTGTGCTGGAATTTACGTCTTTCTTCATCAGTCCACAATCCCTTTGGTTTTTCTTTGGGCTCACCATCCACCAAGTGAAGTGGAGTAAAAGGCCCATTGAGAACAGAGTCCCAAATATCCATGTCGATTGCCTCAATAAAGATTTGCATGCACACCTTCCAAGAGGCGTACCCTTCGCCATTGCAGATCGGAGGGGCGGTTGATGGACACACCATCACCGCCAAAAGGGTTAGTGGAACCCATAGTGATTAATCCCTAGGATCAATGAATTTAGCGGACAAGCTAGCACCTTTGTACTAGCTCTTGATACCACTTGTTTGGTACTAGTGAGGTAAGAATACACCTAGAGGGGGGTGAATAGGTGTAGCAGATCACTAATCCTGCTTTTCCAATATTTGCACAGAATACAAAGCTGCTTCTGTTAATCGATTATCAATAGGGTTAATCGATTAAAGACAATTATGTTAATCGATTATTGTCAGTATGTTAATTAATTATACTTGTTCTTTACTCTTCGAAAAATAGTTTTCTTACTTTGAAAAATAGTGATGAATCTTGATCTTTACTATCCTAATATTGATTCATAATTATCAACAGATTAATATCAATTAACAATTAATCACTGAATGCAAATGAACTCAAATGACAGAAACATAAAGAGACAGGGAAAGAAAAAATGTGCTCGACGATTTTATCCTGGTTCGTTTCCGGGTCCACTTGCAAACTACATCTAGGCCTCCCGATTGATCTAGTAGATTTTTATTCACTATCAGAAATGTTATTCAATTACAATCACACTTCCAATGATCCTAGCGGAAAATTCTCTCTTGAAACCAGTGAGCCGTGAAGCTCAGTTTGACCTCTATCTATGCCTACTTGGATACCGTACCGTTCATGCAATTTGGCCCCAGTCGAAACTATCGCTCAAATCAAGACTCACTGCCTTGTGAAGACTACATTTTCTCAACTTGTGATGATACCACACACCATGAGAATTATCCTCAATTTACAGAAATTTTCCGAGTTACTATGCACACAAGATTGTGCGGATATAGACTATGAATTTGGCTCTATGACCCTTGACAGAAGATCTCACATATAGCCTTAAGAACTAGATGTAGAAATCATACAAAGTCTTTCAACTGAATGAAAAATGTTTGGCACAATAGAAATGGACTTTCTCTCTTTTCTCTCTCTTTTTCTCTCTTGAGAATGTATGCAAGAAAAACTTCAAAGAATCAACAAGATAGCTTCAAAAACTGAAGCACGTGAATCTGTTTTCTTTATTTCTTTACTGTTCTTTTTCGTTGTTAATTGAAGGTGTGAAAATCTTGTCTTTAAAACTGATTTGTTCTATTTCGAAATAACAGATTTTTTTCATAACTGACTCAACTGATATTAATCGATTAAATGGCAAGTTAGTCGATTAATGTGTTTCTTGAAAACAAATTTTCATTGATGGCTTAATCAATTAAAAACTTGCTTACTTGATTAATAAGAAGAAATGTTGGGAGGTTAGCTTCTGTAACTCCATTTAATCGATTACACATTTCCTTAATGGATTAACAAATTTCACCAAGACTTAATCGATTATCAAATGAGTTAATCGATTTATATTGTTTAAAAATGGTTTTTCTCAAGTATATGGTAAACACCCTATATGATGAATGAACATGCAACATGTTTTTAGAAATAATTAAATCCTTTTTGCACAAAACCATGTATGCTTAATGCAAATGCATGAGACTTACTTATCATATATTTGTATGTAGATGTTATGCCTCATCCTAAATGATTTTTATTTTAAAATTTTTGTGAGACACTTCCATCTTTGGTTTACCTAACCTAAAACTCAATACTAGGTAAGCATCTTAGGACTCTAGAATATCAAAAGCAATCCTAAGTTCTATGACATTGACCTTGAGTTTTCGATATGTTGTTTGTTAAGATGTCCAAGTCTTCAAGCTTCCATATAAGACCTTGTCTTCATCAAAACTTAGTAGGTTGGTTATAATGGCATCCTTTGACTATTTTCCATTTCAATCTCCCCTTTTTAATGATGACAAACATTAAAACAGGTCCTTTGTTTGATGATTTGAAGCTGGACATGATATGTTTGCAGAGGTTGAATCAGAATGCTATGCTCCCCCTCACTTTGTTCTCCCCCTCAAACAATGTAAGAGGTAATGTTAGGGTAGCAACATGATTATTTGCAGAAGCTCACTTCAACCTGCAAAATATCCCAAACAACACCTTTCTCCCCCTTTTGGCATGATCCAAAAGCTATGACATATTATGATTTAAAAGAAAAATTCAAGGAAAGATTTATACAAAGTTAATGGTCTTAATCGATTAATTAATTAAGGATAATCGATTAAGCAGACTAAAAATTACTTGAACATGTGCACAGAGTTTAGTATTAATCAATTATTATATGGACAAAATCGATTATTTAGTAATAGCAACAGATTGTGACAGAAATTGATTGCGAGATATATCTATTCGTGTAAGTTTGACACGCATTCCATAGAATGATCAATGATTATGATTAAAGCAATATTCAGAGCATATTAAGCATTCAATAGTTGATATACACATGTAGATAAAATCAAAGTTTCACGCAATAATTGAAAACATAATCCACATTAGTAACAAGGTTTTACGAAACATAAGAGTAAGTGCAACGAGTACATATGAGTTCAATAGAAAAACAAAAAAATACAACCAACATCAAAACGATATCTCCAAAGAAAACACACACCCTAGACACACTAGACAATCCCTATCTAGGCTAATATTGAGGAGGTGGTGGTTGGGATGAGCCATCATTAGCACGCACAATCAAGATGATGCGTTCACGGTCTTCAGACAATCTATGTTGCTGCTGCTGAAATTCAGCTGCCATGGAATCCCTCATAGTCTGAAAATGTTTATCAATATTTGCATTGAGGAGTTTTTCCGTAGCATCCAGGTGAGCAAGCCCAAAAGATGGTTCTTGAGGCTCAACATATGCCTCGGTTGGAGGTTGCTCAGGGTTAGGCTCACTAAGATTCGCAACATTATCTTCATTTGGAAAATCTTCATTCACTCTGGCATTTTAGTCTTCTTGATATTTCCATTCATTACCATATTTGTAATTGCCCATTTTGTGAATAAGATTATCACCAACAAGATGCTCTCAAGAGTTTGTTGTGATAGTGTCCACATTTGATGTATCAGTCTCGTAATAGTCAATGACATGAGAGATGAATATCCTATATGCATGCACCTTTGATGAAGATGAAGCTATGCCCTTCATAACTTTCAAGATATCCGAAGGCCAGTTCACCGTAATTCCTTCTCGTATGGCGAACATAAGCTTGAGATCATTGATGGTGGGTTGATCGTGGTTGGTATTCCTTTGAACTGATATATATGCAATCAATTCCTTGCTTTGGTCAATTCATGTTGCACAATCAAAGTGAGGCCCTCTTAGGCATGACTTGTACATTTCAACAACATTAAATGAGTCCCATGACTCATTGTTACAGTCTCCTAACATTGGTCCATCACTATCAAGACCTCCAACATCCAAAAACAGTTCCTCATCCAAAATTATCATCTTCCCCATGACCATTGAAGAATACATCTTATCTTTATACCTAAAGTTGCTATAAAATTCCTGAATGAGCGAAGGATAAATTTTACCTTTCAATTCCAAGAATTTATTAGCTCCTTGGTTCTCCAAACCATGTGGGAATTGAAAACCTTGTTCAACCAACCATTCTGCATCCGCATACTTGATGTATGTTTGCTTTTGGCCTTGGAACTTGGACAACCTAGCTTCTTGAAGAATGGGAGAGTAATAGGAGTCTCCATGGTTCTTTCGTCCACCTTGAGTCGAGGAGGAACCTATTTCTCCGCCTCTTGCACATTTGGCGGAGTGCTTCACCCTCATATTGCATGGTTCACTCATTCTTGCAGGTATAACGCTGATTCAGTCGATTCGATAACCGATTTTTTGAATTACGATTTTAGGGTTTCTATAGAGGGAAAATGGTGAGGATTCAGATTTGTAGAGATTGGTGGTGGTAGGGAGATGGAACTATGAAATAGTATTTGAAATTGCTATTGATTTCTATATTGGAATTTTTACTTGTTTTAAGCCAAAGTCTGATAATTGTTGCTTCGTCCATAGAATCAGAGCACTAAACACGTGGGCGACAATATATTCCACTTCGGCGCTAGATAAAGCAACACATACTTGCTTCTTACAATGCCATAATACTAGGGACCTGCCCAAAATATGGAAAGTCCTGCTAGTACTTTTCTGGTGTAACTTGCATCTTGCAAAGTCAAAATTGGAATATCCTATTAGGGACAATGAAGCATCCCTAGGATAGCGTTGAAAGCGTTGTTCGGTGTTTTTATTTTAGTTCTTCTCTCAACAAATCATCCTGACAACAGTGTCAATTTGTTGAAAGATTAATACTCTCATTTTCTTTATGTTCCTTTTGTAAGTAAGAGAAATCAGTTTTATCTTTGTTCGCCATCTCGGCTTTGTTGAAATAAATTCCAACGCCGGTATAATGGTTTCAAGAATATTCCAGTTACAACTTACTTTCTTAATGATCATGTAAATAAGTCATTCCTTTTTTGCCCCATCTCGGCTTTGTTAGAATAAATTCTAACGCCGGTATAATGTTATCGCAGCAATTACCTATTACATAATTATTAAGTACCTTTGAATACCATCTCG